>NW_026595981.1:4405537-4412830 GCF_907164565.1 Psammomys obesus
TGAAGTCCCTGGGGAGGGTGTTATGGAAGAGAAAGAGGAAAGCAGGAACAGGCAGGTCCCTGAACAGAGTGACTGGAAAGGAACCACTATGGCCTACACTTTTTCCCACTAGGAATCCCCACAGTCCCTGGAGAAGCAAGAACACAGCAATAATCTCCTTGCAGGATGAAAAAAACTAGACTCTAAGCTGTTGTTTGTTGCTGATGTTTTGTTTTTGATGTTTTGTTTTTGTTTTAAGGAGAATTAAGAGTCAGCTCACTTAGATCTATAAATTCTGAAATAGGAAGATAGCAAATGATACCTAGCTGAATTTTAGCCTTAAAAACAAAGACAAAAAAAAACCACTTAATGGCTAGTTTCCAAGAGTTGTTTTTTGTTGTTGTTTTGTTTTGTGATAGGGGCTTTAAGACTATGTTTGCATGCACTGAAAATATGAAATCATTTCCCCACACTAGAATTGTTAATCCTTGGGAGAAAAAAAAAAAAAGCAGAAAACCCTCAGTTCATTCAATCTCCCTAAGAAGGGGAAACAGAAGAGGATGCTACATTTAACGGATCTTTAGACTTTTAAACAGAGCTGACCTGCAAAAGTGAAGCAGTTTCATTCGTTAAAGGTACACTTCCCACCACAGCCACTGGCCAACAGTCATCGACACGTTACAATGAATGTGGGCCACTGCACAGCTCCACTCTACTAACCTCATTTACGCTGCTCGTGTGTGGTGCTATATTTAATGCACTCTTATCACAAGGCCAAGCTACATACTTCCCAACTTCAGTTTTACGGTTTAAAACAAACTACTCAAGCGATGGCAGGTTCAACAATCACGCCTACCTTTCTTCCAAGAGCCAAGATCACAGAATGAGGTAGGAAAAGGTGCGGTGGGCAGGAAAGTTGACTGGACTAAGTTCTTCTAATGGGGACTATTACCAAGCTGGGGGTCCGTGGCTGACACCTGCTGTAACCGAGCAACCACTCCAAACTACTGCACGTGAGAGGTGACCAAGGTCTTTGTGGGAGGCACTTAACACACTCAATTTCTAATCTTACTAACAGTCTTCAAGCTTGTGTCACTCGGGAGAAAGGCTCCACTCCCGTCTGTCACGACTCGGCGGCACAGGCCTAGAGAGCCAATCCGTCAGGCCTCATAACCAGTGAGCGTGGGCTCCTCGAGTTGAGTTTAGAAACTTGTCCTGCTTTGGCCAACATGGAGTAAACCATGAAGCATGCTGGCCCGGTGAGAACCACGTGGAGCTGTGTTCTTTGATACTCACCAGACAACACCAAAGGCTCCGTATCCGATAGGTCTGTCCGGCTCAATGTCCAGCTGCTGCTGCGGGTGATGCGAGCGCTGATGATGATGCACCTTGACCGTGGCGGCGGCGGCGGCCTGTACCTGAGCTGGGGCTGCCGCAGCTGGTCCAGGGGCCTGACCCGGCGCCGGCGATGGGAAGTATGGCTGCTGTTGCCCAGGGTTTAACATGGCTGCGGCGGCGGCGGCTGCGGCGGCGGCCGCCGCTGCCGAAGACGTGTGCTGTTGTACCGGGTGGACGGCAGCAGCCGACCCCGGATGAAGGTGGTGCTGAGGGTGGTGGTGGTGGTGAAGGTGAGGAGGAGGAAGGTGTGGAAGGTGGTGGTGGTGGTGATGGTGGTGGGCTGCTGCTGCTGCTGATGTACCGCCATTGTAAGCCGCCATCATTTTTGCGTTGGCTCTTGTGCCACAAAGAGACATTCAAAAAAAAAAAAAAATGCCCTTTGATTGGAAAGCAAACTGGGTCAAGCTGTCATTTGGCCATTTAAAAAAGAAAAAAAATGAAGAAAAACCACTCACTCCACCTCAAAAAAAAAAAAAAAAAAAAAAACATAGAGCGTAACTGGCTTTATGTCTTCATCAGTCAATCCAGACAGAGTTGGAGGATCTTGGGTGTTCGGTTTTTAGGTGAGAGTGTGCGGAAGAAGGGTGTGGGTTGCCGAAATAAAAGTTAAGAACATAAAATAAGAAGGGAGGAAAAAAAGGAAAAGAAAAAGGAAAAAGGGCCCCTTCCCCCCAGGATTCCTGCCACAAGTGGATACTAAAACTCCATTCTTAATGGGGGGGAGGTTCCAACTTTGAATGTGGGAATAAAGGCCAAACCTCCCGACCCCCTGAACTCCACACACGAAAAGGATCCGGTAATACACCACCCTTGTAATCTCCTGAGAGGGTTGACTCATCTACCCCTTCCATCCCCACATCCTTTTCTAAACACCTCCCACCTCCTCAAAAACACAATTTAAAAAAAAAAAAAACCCAACCACTCTCAACCAAAAGGGCTGCGGGGAGATTGTCAGGGAAACCAGGTTCTAGCTTCCCCCCCACCTCGAACTCTCGGGTCTCCTACATCTCCCCTACTCCTAGTCTGGTTGACCTGACTGGGGCGAGGGGTGGGGGGGTGTACCAAACTTTCCTGGGCAGGATGAGCCAGGGAAGCAGGCTGGAGGAAGAGAGTGAGGAGGAGGCGACGGGCAGGACAGGAGAGGAGGGAGAGAACCCCGGCAAAAGTGTAGGGAAGAAGGTGCGGGGAGGGAATGAAAGAGCGGTGGGCAGCGCTCGGACGCCCAGACACAGGGAACCGCCCCGGGAGGAGGTTAGGGTCCCGGGGCCAAAGAACAGGAGCCCCGGGGAGCGGGCGGGGGACGGTCGGCAGCAGGCTGGCTCCTGCCCCCGCCGCCGCCGGCTGCCGGGGCTGGGGAGGGCTGGGGGGGGAGAGCGGGTGGGTCCCCCGCGCGACGGCCCCTGCAGGGCTCAAGGCTGCTCCGTCTCCCCCCCTCCCCCCCACCCGGCTTCCGTGCCCACGGTCGCTTCCTCCACAGCCGCCGCCGCCGCCGCCGCCTTCTCTTCAGCCGCCGCCTTCTCAGCCGCCGGTGCCGCCGCGGCCGGACTCACCTCCCCTAGCAAAGCCGGATAGAGCGGAGCCAGCGGCGGACACGCGCAACCAGCCGCCGAGGCCCCGCCCCCGCCTCACACTGACCGGCCGCCCTAGCCAATCCACGCCCACCTGTCCGCGTCCGCCTCCAATCCCTGGCCGGAAGCCGCAGACAGGCGCACTGCTCGACCAGTGGCAACCAGGTGTGGGGCTCCTGGGGAAATCCCGCCCTCGGCTCGGGATGGGCAGGCAGCTAGACCAATCAGAAGGCAAACCTTGGCCTGACCGACAAGGCTAAGAGCCAATTAAAAATCAAAGATCTCCGTGACTTTTTTTTTTTTCTTCTTCTTCTTCTTTCGCCTCTCTCCTCTTTTCTTTTTCTTCTTTTATCTTTTTGGCAAGAGCAGGAAGCTGCGTGCTAATCCCGCCCGCAAGAGCTAGAAGAGAGGGGCGGATTGAAAAAAAAAAAAAAAACCAATCGTAAGCCAGGAACAAAGAACAGAGAAACCAATCCTTGGGTTGAAGACCAAGTGGGATGACACTGGGTACAGATAGACATAGAACTGGACAAATGGGTGGGAAACGTTGATATAGGTCCCGCCTTTCGCATATCCTATTGGGCAGGATTGTGGAGGATTTGCTGTCATTTCGCAGACGACATCTTCAGGAGGCGGGGCCAAGGGAAAGGGGTGTGGTCTGATGTGGGCGGGACTTAGATGAAGAAGGCGGAGCCCAAATTATCACTGGTCCATTGATGGGAGCCATCTACAACTCTTTCTAAGGTGTAAGATATGGAAAAGCTAGAAGGAGCAAAAAGGGCATGTCTAAGCTACAGAAACTCAAGGTTCCAGGTTACTCAATAAGAACCCTGTAGACTCATTGGTTAACATTGATTATGACCAAAAAGAAGCTTGATTTTCATCATGCCCAGACTGCAAAATTTGTACAATTTAAAATCCAGGAAAAAAAAAAAAAAAGTTAAAGCCCCAAATGGTCAAGTAAGTTCCAGTCATTGAAATTTTACTAGAAGAACATCACTCTTTGATATTATTTTACTTAACCTAAGCTTACTCTTAAATACTAGGCTAACAACCATTATTCTTATTAAAACTGTGTACCAAAAACCTAGAGGCCATCTTTGATTCGTCTTTGGCCTGTCTACTCCTCCCTTTCCTATTAAGAAAGTAGTCTTAAACACCTTGGAGCATCTCTTCATCCTTACTTCCCATTCACCACAGCATTACCCGAACTTAACATTAGTAGCTCTCCTTTAGACTAACGGCTGTTGAGGACTTCGTAAACTTTTCCACTCCTATCACCTGTAAAAGGTGTTAGTACTGCCTGTAATTTGCTGGTTAAACCAAGAAAAAAACCAAGAAAGATTTCAAGAGAAACCATGAGTCCATGAAAATTTCTGAGAAATTCAGCATGGTTTTGAAATGTAAGAAATTGGTTTGGACTGAATTCCAGAGAAGTTTGTCATTGACCTGTGTTCACATAAATATGCAGCCAGGCATAATGGTACATGCCTTTCATTCCAGCACTTGGAAGGCAGAGGCAGGTGGATCTCATGTGAGTTCAAAGTCAACCTAGCCTACAAAGAGAGTTCCAAGATATCAAGAGCTACATAAAGACACCCTGTCTCAAAAGAAACAAATAAATATGTATGATAATAGTTTCTCAAACCAGGCATGATGGTGGATGCCTTTAATCCCAGCACTCCGCAGGCAGATCTTAATCTTGATCTCTGTGAGTTCAAGGCGAGCCTTGTTTACAAAGGAAGTCCAGGACAGCCAGGGTTACACAGAAAAACTGTCTTTTAAAAAAAAAAGTTTCTCTTGATGAATAAAAAGCAATTTAAAAACAAGTAAATAAATAAGGAAAATAATTTAGCAGTCTACTTTTACCTGAGGTTTTTGTTTCTATGATTACAGTTATCCATAATCACATGAAATAAACATGTTTTGAAAGGTGCACCATTCTAAGTGGTATGACTTAGCCCTTCAGTCATCAGATCAACTCCCACAGTATAGCAGCATTTAATGTCCAAGCAGCCTTATGTGATGGTCCACCATCGCCAACCTAAGCCATTTCTCCTCTTCATCTTAGCACATTGCATCTTCCCAAGTCATCACAAGAAACACTGAGAAAATGGTTTTTGAAATCTGAGCCACACACACATCACTTGTATTACAGTTGCACAGAATACAACCTGAGCAACTTTAATCTGAAAATCCAGAACTGAAAACATCCCAAATCTAAAACTTTTCAACATGACACACAAATGGAACATTCTATCCCTGGCTTTCTGTGAAAGGTCAGAGCCAAAATGCAGGTACATTGCAATATCACCTTCCTGCTTGAAGTTACCTTATGGCTATGCATGTAAGGGTTATATGAAACATAAATGAATGTTGAGCTTAGAGTTGGGTCCCAACCCCAAGATATCTTATATATGTAAGTTTGTCAAAATCCAAAACAACACAAAAATCCCAAATCTGAAACACTTCGGATCCCAAGAATTCCAGCTAATGGATGTTCAACCTGTTCTAGTTTAGAATTATTGTTGTTTCTTCTTATTGTGCCTAATTTATAAATGAAACACTTATCAAATACATATACAGGGAAAATAATTATCTGTAGGCTTTAGCACTCTTCATGGGTTCAGGCACTCACTTGGGGTTTTTGGAATCATCCCCTGTGGATAGCGGAGAAACAGAGTATTCCATGCCTCCAGCCTGAAATAAAGCCAATAAGCAAAAGCAGCCTGGGATGAGCTGGTCCTGTCTACTCCGGGGGCCTTCCTCTCACTTCCACCCTCCCTGTTTGAGACAGTCTAAATTTCCTTCAGCTCTTCAGATGCTTTGATGTCTCCAAGCCTGGCTTATTTTCAGTTTAAAACATCTCCCACCTGTGCCCCACTCCTCTAATCTCACCCCTCAGGCTTCATGTGAATGTCACGCTCTCCTTTGGAAACTTTTTATTACCCCTCATCTGGGCTGGCTCTCTAAGATCTATCTTCATGGCACGGCCTCGTTCTTAGCACTGAGAAATCTATGGGCTTGTCTCGCTTATGTTATGTACCCAGTACATAGGATAGTACCAGAAATTTTTAAAAAGTGCAGATGGGGGAGACCTTCACTAATTACTGGGGTGGGGAAGAGTCAATACAAACCTGAGCACTGTTTCCTAGCTACCCGATTCTGGCGATTTAACTGCCCTTTCTCAGGCTCTATGGTCTCCACTGAAATAATGCTAGATGCTTCATTAAGTTGATATGAGGATAAGGTGACATATTGAAAAGTGCTTAGCAAGGAACTAAAGTTCCATATTTGCTAATTCTGTTCTCACTCTCAACAGAGTGCTTGGGGTACCTTCCCAGTTTTCCAGTGTGCAACGACCTCCTTTAAAGTGTAGTTTTGAAGAAGCTTCTTCAGCGTGCAAGTTCTCTGGCTCTGTCCAACCCTGTTGAGTCAGAATTTGGATGGGAAGGGGCTGGAGTCTGGTTAACAAACCCTTCAGGTAATGCTGCCCTGAAGCTGGCCCTGAGGAAAGGGACTATCTTCTCAAATTTGACTTTCAGCACCCAGCACAGGGACTTTTGAAGGGACTTCTCTGGGGGCCCAGCAGCTCACCAAAAAGCTGTACATCTATTTAGAACAAGAATTTCGGAGCGGAATTCTGAGCTCCAAGTGCTACACAAATGGATCCAGTTGGAAACCTGGGAGAAATTAGTACAACTTCCCATGGGGTATGGGAGTGGGCACCCTGCACTTGAGAAGCTGAGGCAGAATTTTGAGTTCACCACCACCTTGACCTGGTGAGACCCTGTCTCAAAACCAAGAAACAAAAAACAACAAGACCACAAGAAATCATGGAAGCTTTGATTCTATTTTTTAAATGTAATTTAAAATGCCTGTTTGGAGCTAGACTTGGTAATGCCCATAATCCTGGCAGTCAGTAGGCTGAGCCAAAAGAATTGCCACAAACAAATTCAAGGCCAGCCTGAGCTCCAGAATGAGACCTTGTCTCAAAAATAAATAAATAAAGCAAATAAAAAAGCTAAAAGCAACATGTAAAATTATCGGGATGTGTTTTACTTAATCTGATGTACCCAAAATATTATAACTTCAACACGCAATAAAAATTTGAAAAGCAATATATGATGCAAGGTCTTTGAACTCTGGTATGCAGTTTCACTCACACCTCTCAGCTGAACTAAAAGTTCAGTTTCAGGTGAACATGCCAGTAATCCTAGGTGTTCAGGGGGCTGAGACAGGAGGATCACTGGGTTTAGGCCAGGCTGGACCACATACAGCCCAAGCTATATAGAAACAGCCCTTCCTTCCTTCCTTCCTTCCTTCCTTCCTTCCTTCCTTCCTTCCT
>NW_026595981.1:4412840-4479219 GCF_907164565.1 Psammomys obesus
CCTTCCTTCCTTCCTTCCTTCCTTCCTTCCTTCCTTCCTTCCTTCCTTCCTTCCTTCTTTCTTTTTCTTTCTTTCTTTCTTTCTTTCTTTTTCTATCTTTCTTTCTTTTCTTTCTCTCTCTCTCTTTCTTTCTCTCTCTCTCTTCTTTCTATTTTTCAAGATTCAATTCCTCAGACATTAGTCATCTTTCCAGTGCTCAGTAGCCATATGTGGCTAGCAGCTACTTTATTAGACAGCACAGCTCTAAACCAAGGGTCTGAAATTTCGCTGTGCCCCTCCCTTAATAGTTACGTGACCCTGGCAGATCCCTTAGCCTATATTAGAGTTCGTGCCTTTGTCTGAATAGAAAGGATCCCTGACTTCTTCATCTGTGGTGATCAAAGAGGCAATCCACAGAAAGTACATAGCCTGGGGCCTGTTGGCTCCTCATCTGTGGCGGTAGGTGGGTTGGTTATTATTAGCATTACAATCCAAGGTCAAGTATCACAAGAAATACGTTGTGGGCTGGACTCAGCTCACAGCCCCAGCATTCTATCCACATAGGGTGCCTGTCCCCTTAAACATCTCACCAGACAGTACAATTTCCGGCCCTTCCCATCCCATTCCATTTTGAGGAGCTGAGCATGATGAACGAGGAGAAGTCGGAAGTGAGTCAGCAGGATAGCACTTAGAGCCTAAAAAAGCAAGCAGGACATCAGAATGCATAAGCAGGAAGATAATGTGCAGGAAGTGGGAGATGCTTTTCCATTTCTTCTAAGAAATGGCTCATGAGTTATCTGCAGCCTCTTTGTATAGCATGGGCCGTGCTCAGGGAATTAAGGGACAGCAAAGAGAGTCCTCCACCTTCCACAGTACTAGTGCTCAACACCAGTTATCCTATGCTATATGTCCATTCTGCAAATGAAGAAGCAGACTCGGAGCTTTAGGAAAGCCCATCTGGCTAGTGGGTGACAGAGCTGGGGCTGGCCAGCTCCCATCATGCCTCCCTCCTCTCCACATAGTCGGAAGGAATAGCCAGTAGAGAAACAAAGCTATGGAATAATGGGGTAAAGGAAAGGATATCCAGAAAGGGCTTTCACTTTGAAGCCTAGCAGCCTTCCTTACCAGGTACATGAAAAGTTAGAACTTTTGCTCAAAACCCTCATTAGTGGGCAGATAGGAGCACCCGTGACCTTGTCACCCTCACCCTTTCCAGGTCATACTTCCATTCTGCCCAGGCTAGCCTTCTCCCTCCCAAGTTGTACTCACAGATCACTCATGAAGGCCTTCTCAGATATTAGGCTCTCTAAATCTCTTCCTTCCCTTGAAGAATTTACACAGTGAGACCACAGTGTTGATTGGAAACACATACTGTGGCAGTTTTTCTAGCTTCGTGACCTTGGTTGTGAGGAAACTTTCGTTTCCTCGTCTGTGTGGTGGAGAAGAATACAATACAGAGATGATAGTAACATCAGGGCCCGACTCAGCACAGGCAGATTCCTTCCTCACCTCTCTCCCTCATGTACTCCCCATTTTCCCCAAATTATCTCGACAACTCCAGGGCTCTTGGGTGTGTTTAGGGAGTTGGCTGTGGGGATGAGAGGTGAAGGTGATGCTTAGATTTTAGTCAGTTGTAAATAGGTCTCCCTGCTCCCCTCATCTGTTTTCTCATTTATCTTCAGGTCTTTGATCAGCCTCAGGACAGGGATGTAAAGCTGTCACTACCAAAATGAAGCCGGAGACGCTGGAGTATAAGCAAGGCGCTTGACAATGCTGCAAGACAGAAGGTGTGTCCAGGACCAGCTACAGGAAGGCTCCAGAAGAAAAGCCACAGAGGTCCAAGGAAGAATTTGTGATTGGCAGGAGAGATATGGATGGAGGCAGGGATGGGAACACAGCACAATGTCAGGAAGCGATAGCAACTAGGACAAAGACCACAAAGACTGAGACAGGTCCATAGCAATGTGCTATGGAGACTGAGAGAGACCAAACAAGTCTCAGGTCATTGCTCCTTGGGCCTTCTTTGCAACCACAGCTGGCCCTTCACCTCCCTCAGCCACATGGCCTCTAAGTCCCTGCGCAATTCCTTCTGCATGTGTTTGAGGACTTTGGCCTCATTTTACCTCTCTATACTTTTTTAGCCCTGCTCCAAAACCCAAGACCAAACCTTAGCGGCCCCCCTCCCCAACACATGAATCCACTAGGCCCCTACATTTCCTTTCTAGGTAAATCACAAACATTTTCAGTTAAAGTTACTTTTGTTTGTTTTGTTCTGCTTTTATTTTAGCTTGGTTTGGTTTTTGAGGTAGGGGTCTCATTTTGCCCAGGCTGACCACAATCTCTCTATGTAGCCAAAGTTGGCCTGAACAACCTGATCCTCCTGACTTTACCTCCCAAGTGCTGAAATTACAGGCTCTGTACTACCACGTGCAGTTTAAAAACGAGTTTGGAGTTGGGAAGGTGGCTTAGGTGGTAAAATTCGTGGCATGCAAACATGCAGAGCTGAGTTTGGACCCCCAGAACTCACATAAAAGTTGGATGTAGTGATCCTTACCGGCAACCCTAGCACTTACTGGAGGGAGACAGGTGGATTCTGGAGGTTTGCTGGCCAGCCTGTCTAACCAACTGGGGAGCTCTGCAGTCACAGAAGTCCTGACTCAAAACACAAAGTAGAGAGAGATTAAGGAAGACACATGATGTCATCCTTTGGCCTGCACACATACATGCACACTTGTGCACACACACACACATAAACACAAGCGAAAGTACACAAAAATACACGTATACATACAAATTAAAAGTTATTGGTAAAAAGTAGTTTTAAAATATACTATAAAGTCATCATAATGGGCTGCAGGAGACTGCTTGCCTGGTATATGTGAGGCTCTGGGCTGGACCTCCAGCACTGTAAAACAACAATAATGAGAAAAGCAAATAAATAATAATAACAGATAAATAAAATCATCATATTTCACCTCTGTAGGTGTCCATTATTACTTTCACTTCTTAAATCTTTTTTTCTTTCTTTTCTTTTCTCTTTTTTTAACAAGCTTTTCTTATGCGGCTGACCTTGAACTCAAGAGCGTCTTGCTTCTGCCTCTCAAGAATAGAGATTACAGTTGTGACCCTTCACAATCAGTCTTAAATCTTAATAAACCAAAGTGTAGCTCATAAATATTAGACGCACCGATAAAATGAGAGATGTTCATGATAATGAACATGGTAATGCAAGAAATGTCTCATGTATCTAGTTTTCAGCTTGGAATCCAATACAAGACAGGTTTTTTGGTTTTTTGTTTTGTTTGTTTGGGGGAGGGTGCGCTGGTTGTTTGGTTTCTGTTTTGGGATAAAGTCTTATCTATATACTAGAGGCTGACCTTGAACTCACAGAGACCTGTCTGCCTCTGCCTCCCCAAGTGCTGGGATTACAGGAATGCACCACCACACCCAGCAGAAGTCACAGCTTTAAACTACTGTGTCTAGCCTGAGCAGAAGCAACCAACGTCTCCAAGATGACTCTGAGCACTCTTTAGGCAAAGACAATTGGGATTCCCAGGGTTTGGGGCACATTAAAGCCTCTGGAGGATCTTCAAAACACTGGTGCCTGGCTTCAGTAGCCTGCTGCCAAAGGTTTGATAATCTGTGTCCTATGGCTGTAATTGTAGCCTTTGAGAGGCAGGGAGACCCTGAGTTGTTTTTTGCAGTACTGAGGGTCAAACCCAGGTCCTCAGTGCATGCTGGGTAAGTGCTCTACTACTGAGCTGTGTCTCCAGCCTTAGAGAAAGAGAGAGAGAGAGATATCTGAGTTCATTGCCAGCCTAGAGTTTCAGGAAAACTAGAGCTACGCAGTAAAACTCTGTCTTAAAGAAACAACAAACAAAAGAACTTGAGATGGGTATCTCATTAAATTGCCCAAGCCGGCTCATAACTCACCCTATAAGCTCAGAAGGCTTTGAACTTTACAAACCTTCTGCCTTAGCCTCTGGAGTAGATGAGATTTAGGCCTGTACCACCAGGCCTGGCTCCCAGTTAGCTATTTAGGAAGAGGAATAAGAACAGGAAGAAGAAGAAAAGGAAGGGAGGGGGAGAAGGAGGGAGGGAGGGAAGAAGGAAGGAAGGAAGGAAGGAAAGAAGGAAGGAACCTATATTGCACCTGATATCCTAGTATAAAACATCCATCATAAATCAGGAATGGTGGGGCACCTTTAATTCCGGCACTATGGGTAGAGAAGGAAGAGGATCTCTGTGAGTTCGAGGCCAGCTTGATCAGACCCTGTCTCAAAAAAAAAAAAAAAAAAAAGTTAAACAAAAAAACCTAACAACCCAGCATCTACTATGATAAGAGAAGGATGACTGCTGGGTGTGACTGAAGACAGCTGGCAAGAAGTGTATACACTAGGTGCTCCAGAGTGACGTCAGCACACTGAAGCTGGTCACCCTTCTCCCTGCATTTAATAGATGAGGTGTGACGCAGACATTAGAATTACGATGTATAGGAAAGTTGGAGACCACCAGGCTGAGCGGGCTCATGATAAGGTCCAGAAGCAAGAAGGTCCCTTATTTACCTCACAGTGGCAGCAGTATTATAATCTGCCTCCTCTAGTGCGTAGCAAGCCTACCCACTGGAGAATAAGTCATCCACAGAAGGCTGCTTGGTGGCCATGATCTCAGAGCACAGGAATGTGGTTGGACATGGAGGGAAGGCTGACAGGAAATGGGGTCTCCAGGGTCATCACATGAATATAATTGTCTAACCAGAAATTCCTAGGGGTGCTAGAACCACTAAATTCTAACTACAAGCCATCATTCGTCTAGTAAAACTGCCTTTATTCTGACTGGGTGGCAAATGTTGATTTGCTTTCTTTTTTAAAACTTACTTTGTTTTAAATAAATAAATAAATAAATATATATATATATATGTGTGTGTGTGTGTGTGTGTGTGTGTGTGTGTGTGTGTGTGTGTATGTGTACCAGAGTGCAGGTATGTGTAGAAACAAGAAGAAGCCATCAGATCCCATGGAGCTAGAGTTTCAGGTGGTTCTGAGTCACCTGATGTGAGTGCTGGGACCCTAACCCAGGTCCTCGGCAAGAGCAGTACCAACTCTTAACCACAGAGCCATCTTTTCAGCCCCAGTTTGCCTAATTCTCATTCATTATGCCTTCAGCTCTGCTAAAGGCTCTCTGCGCATTCTTTAAAAAGTGTACCTAAGTGCCGGGTGCAGTGGTACAGCCTGTAATCCCAGCACTCAGGAGGCAGAGGCGGGTGGATCTCTGTGAGTTCAAGTCCAGCCTGGTCTACAAAGCAAGTCTAGGTCAGCCAGGGCTATTATGCAGAGAAACCTTACCTGGAAAAACCAGAAGAGAGAGAGAAGTGTACCTCAGCTTGAATGAGGCAGAAGAGAAGATGATGCTTTCTTCTGCATGTGGCTGGACCTGACCTCTGGGCTCCATAACCCCTCTACTTACATCTTCACATGGCCTCATGGTTAAACATCTGCTGTTTTTGAGGCTCTGGGAACTCCCCAAAGGTAGAAACTGGGCTCCTATTTTAAACGTCCTGTGTCCATAGCACACAAAGTCAGTTCTTTTGTGTGTATGTTGCAGGCAGGGAGTTCTCTATGTAGTTCTGGCTGTCCTGGAACACTCTTTGTAGACCAGGCTAGCCTCGAATTCATAGAGATCCATCTGCCTCTGCCTCCTGAGTGCTGGGATTAAAGGCCTGTGCCATCATGCCCAGCTCTAGAATCAGTTCTCAAACCAAGCTTTCCTAGTGTGTCATAACGTATACTGAACTTGCTTTTTTGGGGAGAGAGGGCATTGCCAGTGCTGGGGTTCAAAGCTGGGAATTCACGTGATGGGCTTGTAATTCAAATTTTCTTTCCAAAGCAAAGCTGGAAATGTGGCTCGGTGATGGAGTGCTTGCCTAAATGCACAAGGTTCTGGGCTTGATCCCCAGCGCCACCAAATAAAAATAAGCTAGTTATGACTGCGTTTTTGTTTCTAAATTGAGCTGGGAATGGTAACACATGCCTTTAATCCCAGCATTTAGGAGGTGGATTCAGGAGGATCAAGGAGTTCAAGGTCAGCCACTGCTACACAGCAAACTCAAGGATAGCCTGGTCTCAAAAACCCAAAATAAATAGATACAACTGAACAATTTTATTTATTTTATTTTTTTGAGACAGTATTTCACTCTGCCTAGTAAGGCACTCCTTATATAGAGCCCCACCTGCCTCTGCTTCTGAATGTTGAGGTTCAAGGCATGCGACATTATGTCTGGCTAAAAAAAAACTCCCCCCAAATTTATTTAATAAAAAAAAAATCACTTTTCTATTTAAGAAAAACTCCCCTTGACCCTCATGTTTCTGGAACTGCTAAGGGTCAGAGTGTCTCTAGAATATCTTCATTCCTGCCAACCCAGTTACAATCCCAGGAAATATGAGCGGAGGACTAGAGAAGAGCGGAGAAGAAGGGAAGGAAGTCATTAAGGATATTTTTATCAAGCGTGCTGTCACCGTAGATGTGCGGTTTGAATGAGCAATGTTCCCATAGTCTCGAGATTTTTCAAAATGTGGTCCCCAGTTGGTGATGCTGTTTGGAGAGGCTTAGGAAGTGTGTTTGGCCTTGTTAGGAGGAATGTCACTGGGGTTAGGCTTTGAGAATGTAAAGATCTGGGCCATTTCCTGTTCGCTCTCTCAGCTGTGTGCTTGCAGTTCAGGATACGAGCTCTCAGCTTGCCATGCCTGCAGGCTGCCATGCTTTCCCGCCATGATGGTGATGAACTCTTATCCGTCTGGAGCTGTAAACCCTGCTTTCTATAAGCTGCTCTGGTCATGGCATTTTTATCACAGCAATAGAGAAGCAACTCATACAGTAGGTAACCGGTACTCAGATCCATGGGGGACCTTTTGGAGCCAATGCGCTATGTGGTTTTGACCTCTGCTATGAAGGATTGTGGAGTACTTACCCATCGGCTCCCATCTGCATTTTTCTGAGGATGCTTCAGAAGGACAATTATGCCCTGGTACTACTATTGGTCTGTACTGCACAAGGTCAGGAGGGCTCTGGGCCAGAAAAAGCTCTCAGACAGGGACAAGCTAGCAGCTTATAGATACAGGGTAACTCATGGGTAAGCCATAAAGAAAGGATGCTGAGAGCTTGCTATACAATGGATTTGCCCCATGTCATGAAATCGTTTTCCATTTGAGCTGCAGGCTTTCCTAGCTTCTACAAACAAGTCTTTAACAAGTATTCCCAGCCATATCTTCTTATGCAAATATGCAAATATTCTCCCCCCCTCCCCCCCAGCTTTTGGGAACTTTATTTTCCTTCCACCTTTATCCTCTTTGCTCAATCGTCTGTAGAGCGACTCAGGCTCCAACCCCGTTGGTGGCCTGCACTGTGGGAGCTGCTGAACAGTCCTCAGTGGCTGGCCATGCACTCCAGTTGTCAGTAGGAAACTTCTAGATGGGTACAGAGGGCATGTGCACACCGTTAGACCAGTCTGCCACCCTTGGCTGAGCAGCAGTGAACTCAGGAGTCCGCACAGTCATTGGCCCTGAAATTCCTCCTTGGTCGTGGCCTTCTCAGCAGCAGCCTGCTCCTCCTCCTTAAGCTCCTCTAGGTCTCTGTAGAAGTGAAGATCAGGCATAACTTCCCATGGTGCTCACCAGACATAATGCCACGAATAAGGAGTGTTTCCGGGCCAGCATCCACCACATCAGGCCCGCAGCAGGGTGAGCTCCCTTACGGTTGCTTGGGATGACAATGTCCTTATAGCGCAGAGGACAGTCTGTGTTGCACAGGGCAACCGTGGGCAGGTTGATGTGAGAGGCCTCTGTGAAGCCGGGCACAGTGACGCACTCCTGTAATCCCAGCGCTCTGGGAGGCAGAATCAGCCACATCTCTGTGAGTTTGAGGCCAGCCTGGTGTAGAAAGTTAGTCCAGGACAGCCAAGGCTACAGAGAGAAACCCTGTTTCAAAAGACAAAAAGCAAACAAAGATGCATCTGTGAGGGGCTGATGGTCAGTCCTGGGATCGCTCACTGCTAGAAGCCATAGTTCCTTGAAAGCTGCTTGGGTCTGGTTAGTGAAGGTCTGCCAGCAATTGGAGGGGCTCCAGTGGTGGCAGCAGCAAGCTTAGGCATGTCTCGTAGGCCAGTGTTCCCAGAGAAGATGGTGCTGGACATCAGCAGGGCTCTCAACAGCAACCATAGCCAGAGCTGCAAGCAATAGCCTCTCCCGGGCCTCTTCAGATTTATGGCGTGGATGCCATCACTTTTCCTTTTGTAGACATACTGCTACATCTGAAAGTCAAGGTCAGTGCCTCAAGATGTGGGGTCCTGCGGCAAGGAATTTGAAGACATCCTCTTGCTTTGTCTGCAGGGCATTGTGTAAGTTTCTCTTTAAATTATGGCCAGAATCAAGAACGCCGTATGCACCTGTGCTGGGCAGCAGGGACAGGCACAGACATTCTTTAATATAGTTGCCTGCAAGTGTCCATTACACTTCTCTCTAATTTACCCTCTTCAGCTAGAGACCATCTGAGTGTGGCCTCTAAATTCCCAGCCTCCGAGTGTGAAATGTGAACTTTCTTTCACTCATTTGTTTATTTGTTTTCGGTTTTTTTGAAATGGTCTCTCTGTGTAGCCTTGGCTGTCTTGGACTCAAGTTTGTAGACCAGGCTGACCTTGAACTCACAGAGATCCACCTGCCTCTGCCTCCCAAGTGTTGAGATTAAAGTTGTGTGCCAGCATGCCCGGCTCTTCCTCTGTCTTTCAGCTCAGCCCTTTCCAGGAATTCTTCTAAGACTGCGAATTAAAGCCTCTAATTTACTTCCTCAGGCCTTGTGTAAGATCCACACAGCCTCTTTTCTTCCCAGAGGCTCTTCCTGTGGCTTTTACCCTGGTTTTGCTTAAAAAGCTGTTGTCATGGGTAAACTCAAACTATGAGAAATACTGTTTTCAGGTAATAAGGCTCAAATTTTGTAGAAATGGGCTGTTTCCACTTGATCAAATAGTTCTCTATTTCCCTTTCTGAATGATCACTTCCAAATAAACCACACATTTTTTAACAATCTGAGCCTGGGTCTTGAGAATCTCTCATATAGTTCCTTGCTTGTCAAAGACACAACTAGGAATTTACAAGAATTTTCAAAACTTTAAGGTTTTATTTTTAACTTTTGTTTTTTTGAGACACGGTCTCATGTAGTTCAGAGTAGAGTAGCCCCCAACTTGCTATATAGCTGAGGTTGGCATTGAGCTCATGATCTTCTTGCCTTTAGCATCGATGTTTTGGCACCATGGGCATGCAATACCATGTCTGGTTTGTTCAATGAGTTTTGACAAGCTCATGATCTCATGCAATAACTATCCATGTCAAGATGGAGTATATGTCTGTCTGTTCCTTAGAGTCAGTCCTGCCATCCTGTATCTCATAAGAATCACTCACTTGCTTTTCATTATTATAGCATAGTTTTGAAAATTCTAGATGGTTTTTTCCACTTGAGACTTTTTTTTTCATTCACGTTGGTGTGTGTACTACTAAATCTTTTCTTTAATTGTTGAGTGGGAGGCCATCTTATAAATGAGCTCATTTGCTCTCTCCCTCTGGTTGATGGACATTGGGGTTATTTTCGGCTTTTGACGATCAGGACCAGAGCAGCAGCGAGTGTACACGTGCAGGTCTCCGTGTAGACCTGTGTCGCCCTTTCTTTTGAATGAAGACCTAGAAATAGTTCTGGGTCAAATGCAACCTCATGTTTCTAGGTCATAATGTAAGTTCATGTTTAACTTTATAAGACAGAGCCAAAGGCGGGTGTGGTGGCGCACGCCTCTAACCCCAGCACTGGGGAGGCAAGGCAGGAGGATATCTGTGATTTGGAGGCCAGCCTGGCCTACAAAGAGAGTTCCGGGACAGCCAGGACTGTTGCACAGAGAAACCCTGTCTCAAAAAACAAAGCAAGACAAAGTAAAACGAGACACAGCCAAATTCCCACATAATGTCACCTTACAGCCCCGCCAGCAAACGTTCCATCAGCGAATGTCCTTGTCTTTATCTGGGACTGAGGGGCTTCTTTGCTAGCTTGTTCCACTGTGTACTCCAGATTCACCTTGCCTCACCACAGAACCCAAGCTTACCTTGAACTCAGCCCCCTTTTGCTCACCTCTTGAAGGTTGGGATTACAGGCATGGGTCCCCAGGTTTATCCAGGACTGTGGTCTTTTTAATTGTAGCCATTTTAATGGACATTATCATGTGACTTTAATTTAATGGACACGTAGTGGGATTATCACGTGGCTTTTAATGATCATTTCCATTGGTGCTAATGATGAAAAACATGTTTCTGCGTTTTAGCCATTTGTGTAGATTCTGTTTCCGTATTGGGGCTGGGGAGGGGCTCTAGGATCTTGAGCATGGTAGCACAGCCCTCTACCACTGGATAGAAAAGTCCCTAGACTTTTCTCTATATTTAATTTTGACACAGAGTCCTATTAAGTTGCCCAAGCTGGCCTTGAACTCACTTTGTAGCCCAAGCAGGCCTTGAACTTGCAATCTTCCTATCTTGATCTTACTAGTAGCTGCAATTATAGCCCTGTACCACCAGTTTGGCCGCTTCTATATATTCTCTTCTAACATTTCCTTTCCAATTCTTTGTCTATTTAAAAAACCGAATGGAAGTGCTCATATGTCTATACAGCAGCCCCTTAAAGCATATGTGTGCCTATTTATTTCTAGGTATTGCTCTTTCAAGAGTTGTATTGCCAGCGGGCATGGTGGCACACACCTCTAATCCCAGGCAAAGACAGGTAGAGCTCTGCGAATTCGATGCCAGCCTAGTCTACAAAGTGAGTCCAGGACAGCCAAGCCTACACAGAGAAACCCTGTCTAGAAAAAACAAACAAAAAAGAGTTGTATTAGATGGAGCTGGAGAGATGGTCTAGCTGTTAAGAGCAGTGGCTGGTCTTCTAGAGGACCCAGTTCAATTGTCCATATGGCAGCTCACAACTCTCTGTAGCTCTAGTTTCAGGTCATTTGACACCCTCACACAGACACACATTTAGGCAAAACACCAATGCACACAAAATAAAAATACATCATTTCTTTAAAAAGGAGTTGTATTACAGTTTTAGCTGTACTTGGTAGCACTGTATCCCAAGATTTGGGAGGCTGAGGCACGAGGACGACACACTGGAAACGTGGTTGAGTGAGCTTCATAGAGAGACCCCGTCTCAGAACATGAGCTGGGGAGATGGCTTGATGGGTAAACTCAAGCTGTGCACACGTGAAGACCTGAGTTCAGATCTCCAGTGATGGTGCAAAAGGCTGGATGTGACAAGCATGTAATCACAGTGTCGGGGCGGGCAGAGGCAGGATGTTCCTGGGTTTGGAATTATCTATGGAATCTAGTTGGCTCGCTGGTAAGTATGAATCTGAAGATAAGTAATCCCCCAAATTCCTTGACAAATCATTCAGCGGCGGATGGTTTAGCCGGGAGGAGCCTCTTGAGCTATTCCCCTAGCCGTGACTGGCTCTTGACAGGCCCACGTAGGCCTAGTTCAGGCAACCACGGTTGAGTTCCTGATAGCAACGCCCGCGCCATGTCCAGAAGATAGCAGGTTGCAGACCTTGTTCCCCTCTTCCAGCCCTGACAGTCTTTCTGCCTCCGATTTTATGACGTTCCCCAGTCTTAGGGCTGGTAGTGTAAACGTCCTATGTAGGGCTGGGTACTCAACTGTTTTTCATTCTCAGTACCTTGAACAGCTGTGAATCTCTCTGCATTCAGTGCAAAGAAAAGCTTCTCTGTTAAGGCTGACGGTAGCATTTGTCTGTGCGTATAACAAAAACAAAAATTTAGAAGGTAATTTGATGACAGGCCAGTTCAGCCAAACCACAGTAGGAAGGTTTTAGGTAGGGCTTGTGACCTCCCCAGTAGGTTTTTTGACCAGGCATAAATTCTCTTCTGTAAAGTGAGCTTCAAATTCAAGGGCAGAGGCTGTGCGTAGTGGTGCATGCCTTTAATCCCAGAACTCTGGAAGTAGAGACAGGAGGAGCTCTGTGAGTTAAGAGGCCAACCTGACCTACATAGCAAGCTCCAGGACAACATATAGACCCTGTCTCAAAAATATATATGTTTAAAATTATATGATATGATTATATTTTATTATATATAATATTTTGTAGCGAGGGGGGTGGACAGAGTGATTGGCTGCCATCAGAACAGAAACGGCACCACTGCTGTTGTGGGAACATCTTTCCGTCGCGTCTGCCTGGTAAATTGGTATTGTGGTTTGTATGGTTCACAGCTGGGTGAGATGACCACTGTCTTTTCACCCCCAGTGGCCTGCAGAGCACTTTCTGACACTAGGAAAGCTAGCAAGGAGGGGTGGAGCCTCCAGCTCAATTCCAATTTGGTTTGTTTGTTTGTTTGTTTGTTTGTTTGTTGCAATTTAAGTGATGTCTCCAGCAATGTGGGCTTATCGTCCGGTTCTGGTGGGCATCCAAGAGAAACAGCCTCCCTAACTCATAGGAGGTACCCCTATCTGGACGTGGGCTTTCCATTTCACTACCCATGGCCTTTAGAAGCAGCTTCTCCAGGCATGCAAAACACCTCATCTCCAACTCTTTAAAAATAATCTTTTCATACATTTTTACTTTGATTACTCCTTCCCCTCTCACCCCCTTGTCCACTCCACCCCCCCCCTCTTTTCTGTTAAATCTTCCAAATCTGCATTTTTTCCTACTTTCATCTCACCTATGACTTATGACTTCCCCCTCCCTTAAATTATCCCTACACCATGGTCCCTTTCTAATTCTCTAGCTTCTGTAAGTATTCTACGTTAAACATTCAACTCTAAAGTCCTGAAGCTGGGGCCCACACAAGTGAGAACATGTTAACCTTTGCCTCTCTAAACCCAAGGAATCTCACTCTGAATTGTTTTTACGGTTTCATCTGTTTACCTGCAAATTTCACGATTTCATTTTTCTTCGCAGGTGAACCAAAGTCCACTGTGTATACATCTATCATCAGGTTTTCATTATCCAGTTGATCAGCTGATGCAAATGTAGGCTAGTTCCATTTCCTAGCTACTGTGAATAGAGCAACAATGATCATGGGTAAGCAAATATCTCTGCCATAAGACAGAGTCCTTTGGGCATCTGCCTGGGGGAGTGGTACAGCTGAGCCATACAGTAGTTCTAGCTTTGCTGTTATTTTGTTCTGTTGGTTGTTGGTGGTGGATTTTTATTGTTTTTTTTTAGACAGGGTCTCACTATGGAGCTCTGGCTGACCTGGAACTCACTCTGTAGGCCAGGCTGGTCTTGAACTCACAAAGATGTGCTGGCCATGCCTCTGGAGTGTTGGGATCAAAGGTATGCTCCACCGCCCAGCTCAAGGTTTTTCTACAGTGTATTTTTTTTTTAAATCAGGTAATGTATGGAGTTATAATCTGAGACTTCTAGTCTTTTCCACTGATTTATGGCTCTGTTTTTGTATCAATCCATAATGCTCTTATTACTCTTAATATAATGGCTCTTAATATAACATGAAATTAGGTATAGAAATGCTTTCAGCATCATTCTTTTTGCTCAGAATTGCTACCAACATTTGTGCTCCCGTATGATTTTTGTTTTGTTTTTGAGACAGGGTTTTTCTGTGTAGCCTTGGAGCTCAATCCTGTAACTTGCTCTGTAGACCAGGCTGGCCTTGATCTCAGAGATCAGCCTGCATCTGCATCCCAAGTGCTGAGATTAAAGACATGAGGCACCATGCCCAGCTCTTCCATATAAATTTTAAGTTCTCTCGCCCTAACTCTAAGAATAGCATGGGGATCTTGCATTGAGTCTATAAATTACTTCAGGTGGAATGGTCATTCTCACATTTCTAATTCATGAGCATGGGAAACCTTTCCATCATCTGGAGTCTGGGACACCTCTCCATCTTTTAGAGTCCTCCTCTATTTCTATTTCTTTCCTCAGAGTTTACTGTAGTTTAGTTGTCCTGTGGCTTCACTGTAGAGGCCCCTCAACACCTGGGTTAGGTGTAGGAATAGCAGTTTTGAATGCACTTGGTGGTGCATGCCTATATTACTTTCAAGACAGGAAAATCAGGAATTTGAGGCCGGTCTGGCCTGTATCAAACAAACATGCTAGTCAAGTCCTCTGCCACAGAACTACATCCCTCGACCTCTTATTTAAGGTTAAAAACTTTTTGACATGTAGGTGTTGAACATTCTATATTACATTTATAAAGTGTTTAAATTTTTTTCATAATTTTAAGTAGAATGGTCGTTCGACTTACTTTTCTAGTGATTCATTACTACTTATATAGAAACACATCTATATTCTACGCTAACTTTGCAGTTTTTAGTCTTTTTAAATTCACTTATTCTAGTCATTTCTTATGGGGTTCTTGAGGATTTTCTAATCTTAATGTGTGAAGAAAACCCATTTTACTTTCTCCTTCCTAAAACTTGGGCTATTTATTATTCTCACTTTAATACACTTAATTTGTTGGCTATGGCCATCGGTGAATTGGACAGAAAAGATGAGAGTCTTTTACTATTTAACCTTCTGCATTTATGATGCCACAGGCACGTTCTTTCCCCCTATGGGGCTGGGGGTGGGGCCACCGTGCCCAGGCTGGTTTTGAGCTCAATAAGGAGCTGAGGCTGCCCTTGAACTTTTGACCCTCCTATTTCAGTCTTCTAAGTGGTGGGGTGACAGGCAAGTGCCGTCAGAGCCAGCTCAATGTAGGCTTTAAATTTACAGTGATGATCTTTATTTATCAAGTTCAAAAGTTCCCCTCTAGTTTTATACTGGGAGTATTTTTAGTTCCAATTGTCTGTATTTCACGCTGAAAAATGCTGGGGCTGTGCATCTTGGTTCTCTTTTTTTTTCCCCTATAATAGTATGTAGTGAGCATTGTGTCAGAGTCAAATAGTCTTCAGTTCTGCCAACCTCCAGTTTCATGACCTTGTTCAAGTTCTGCTTTATTGCTCCTCAGACCATGGAGCAAATGGTATTAGTTCTGCTTGCCTGTGTCTCACACACGGCAGGTACTCAAAAAATACTGTTCCGCCTTCCGTCCCTTGTTTGGACTTTATAATGATATTCATACCTGCCTTACATGCAGTTCAGGATAGGGAAGTTTCTTTTAGAAGGTGTTTTGGTCACATACGAAACAACACAGTATCCAATCAGATCCTCTGCCGACTACAGACTTCTTGGCATATACTGTCCCAACCATTACAGCTCCAATGAGACCTAACAATGTCATATTCTCAGCTTTCAATTTAAGATATCCATGAAGAATGATTCACAAGTCTTGGCACCTACTGATACGTCAAAGAATCTTTATTGTCAGTCTATCTGTGTGCCTTCTAAAGTTAGATTCTCTAGCCCTGACATAGCCAGAGTCAAGGGTACCAGCTAAGGATCTCATGTAAATGTGATGTTCTAACTCCCAGGGCAGTGGTTCCAAATGCCAGGCCCAGAGCTAATGCCCTGATAAAGTGTCTCATTCAGATTCCTAGAGAACAAGAAATATCAAAATGATTTGCAAGTTCATAAAGCTAAATGTACCGTCTCTTCCTCTGTGATTGCGCCTCTTCTATCTTTGGGGTGTAAAATGTTCCTGCATGTATGCGTGTTATTTGTGTGTATATTTGTGTGTGTTTATGCACATATGTATATGGAGACCAGAGGTTGGTCTTGGGTCTTCTATCTCTTTCCACCTTAGTAAAACTAAGGCAAGTTCATTTTACTGAACCTAGAGCTCACTGATTTGTTACATGGGCTCCAGGGAACCTCCCTGTTTCTATCCCCCTTCTCCAAAGACCTGGAGTTTCAGATTCACCCTACTCTTTTATGCGTACTGGGGATCTGAACCCAGGTCCTCATGCTTGCACAACAAACATTTTACCTACTAAGCCATTGACATAGCCCCTCTATGTTGTCTTATGAGTAATTATTTTCTGCCCTTACTTGCTACAATAAGTTAGCAAACTTATCTTTTTTTTTTTTCCTAGACAGGGTTTCTTTGTGTAGCCCTGGCTGTCCCGGAACTTGCTTTGCAGTCCAGGCTGGCCTCGAACTCACAAAGATCCATCACCTGCCTCTGCCTCCCAAGTGCTGGAATTAAAGGCATGCACTGCCATGCCCAGCTAGCCAATTTATCCATTTTTAGAAAGGTATTGGCTTGAAAATCAGTCAGGGGACTCCACGATGTCTAGATTTGTGCCATGGTAACAGATCACTTAGGGCAGCCATAAACCTGTTTGAAGTCACTTCTGAACTCCAGCATCTCTCCCACACCAAGGGGTGTTGGCTTCCACAGAAGACTGCCAAGGACTCTGTGCTGTGGATCAGGTCTGTTCTAGTAGACTGAGTTCATCCCATCTAGCTTGAAAAAAAAAGTGAGATGAAGTCAGGTGTGGTGCTGATACTTTTAATCCTCACACTCAGAAGGGAGAGACAGTCAGAGATCTGTGAGTTCGAGGCCAGCCTGGTCTACATAGTGAGTTCCAGGACAACCAGAGCTACAAAGTGAGACCCTGTCTTATACACATACACACAGTGGGGAATTGTTAATTCAGTTGCTCTAAACGCTGGGAAGATTTGGACAAATTGGAAAAGAACATCAGGATAGATAAATACTGTTTTTAGTTTAGGGTTTCTATTACTGCATCGAAACACCACGACCAAAAAAACAGTTGGGGGCAAAGGTTCACTTGGCTTACGCTTACATATTGCTGTCCATCATCAAAGAAAGTCAGGCTAGGAACGCAAACAGAGACATTGACTCTGGAGACAAGAGCCAATGCAGACACCATGGAGGAGTGCTGCTTCCTGGCTTGCTGCCCATGGGGTGCTTGGCCTACTTTCTTATAGAACCCAGGACCACCAGCCCAGGGATGATACCACCCACCATGGGCTGGACTCTCCCCTATAACTCACTAATCAAGAAAATGCTTTATAGCTAGATCTCATGGAGATCTCTCTTCTCTCAATGAAGGTTCCATCCTTTCAGGCAGCTCTGCTGTGTGTCAAGTTGATGTAAGACTAGCCAGCACAAATACCAAGATAGAGAATCAAGATTAACATGTTGACTCCTGGGGGAACATAGGATTTGTGGGCAGCCTGGTATAGGGCAGAAGCTCAGGAACTTGGCTGAAGCTTTAACTTTCTAAGTCTCTGTTTTCCCAGCTAATCGGTAAGGCTCCCCTGTCCTGGCTTCTCTGCTATGTTTGCTTGCAGATAGACTGCTCAGGATGCTAAGCAAACCAGGGCATTTCACACAGATTTAAGAAGAGACTCTTTGACTCCGTCGACGACTGAGAAGACGCTATTTCCAAACACATGATGACTGCTCCAGGCAGTCAGTCCACTGAGATGAGATGATGGAAATGTACAGGGCCTGTAGGCTAAACACTGTCACAACATGTTATCGCCACAGAAATCTGGACAGTCCCATTTTAAATGTCCTGTTCCCAAACCTAATGACTAGGCAGGGAGGCTCAGTTCTGGTGAGACGAAGGAGATAATTCGGGGTCAGAGGTTCCCAAAAGGACAGCCAGGGGCTATGTTGTGCCTCCCGATTCTGGGTAAATGTCTCTGACAGTGTTTGGGCTGCAGGACATGAGGGCAGAAATTCAGAAGCTAGTGTGTGTGTAGACCTTCTTCAGCAACAGCAAAAATTTCAACCAATAATAAATGACTTTCTTAGCCCAGAGGTCCGTGTTAGATGACATTCAAATCACAGTTGAACCCCCCCTTTTTTTTTTCTTAACAGGATCTCATGTAGCCCAGGTTAGACTTGGATTTGCTTTGTAGCTGAGGATGGCCTGTAACTCCTGATCTCCCTGTTTGTTCTTGAGTGTTGCAACTACAAGCATACGGCATCACTCCTGACACAGTTGGAGGAGGTTGTCAAAAATAACAAAGAAAAAAGAACAAAAAGAACCTTTTGTGTTTTTATTATTTTACTTTATTTTGACAGGGTCTTATGGAGCCCAGACTGACTTCAAACTCACAATGTATATGAGACTAGCTTTGAACTCTTGATCCTCCTTCATTTTCCAGGTAGTTAGACTATAAGAGCAGGCCACCATACCAGCTGAAGTTTTTTGTTGTTGTTGTTATTGTTTCCCCAGATAGGGTTTCTCTGTTTGTAGCCCCGACTGTTCACTTTGTAGACCAAGATGGCCTTGAATTCAGAGATCTGCCTGCCTCTGCCTCCCGGGTGCTGGGATTAAAAGAATGTGCCACTATGGCTGGCTAGAAGCTCCTTTTAAGGGACTAGGTCTGATGTCACTTGCTTATATTCCTGGCAGTGGGGAGGCAGAGAGGCAAGAGGGTTGTTGCAAGTTGGTGGCCTGACTGGGGTATGTAGGGAGACCCTATACCCCCAAAGCCAAACCAAATCAAAACAGCAACAAACAGAAACATGGGTGCCACCCCAAGGAATAAGAGTGGAAAAAAAAAAAATGGAGGCAAAATGTTAGTAACATTCTCAGGTAATCTGGGCTATCAGACTGGTCAGGGGAGAGATGCAAAGATCCTAGGAAAAACATGAGCTAGAATTTAGGCTGTGAAGTTGATCTTGGAGTGGTCTGGAATCCTATGAAAGCTATATGCTTGTATGTTCTAGTCAGTTCTCCTTCCACAGTGCCTGCAGCCATTGGGAGCTGGCCATTGGCTTCCACAAACTCGCTTACGTCCACACACTCTACTCCCCTCTGCAGAGGGCATTCCACCATACCCTCCTCCCCGAATTATTACCTCAGTTGTATCCTTCAAAGCTTAGGTCACTTGTTACTTGACTGGGCCATCTAGCTTTGAGCTCTTATAGCAGTCTTTGCTAGCTATTCAAACACTGTTTCACTTGTCTTGGACTTCCATAACAGCCTCCTTGAAAATGGAGTCCATGGGCAACACACACACTGCAGGAATTATGCCTTCTAATGCCAGGACCCCCTTCACTAAGCAAATGAAAAGACTCTGTACAGAACTTCTCCCACCAATTCTTAGTCAACACAACTGTGACCACAAAGAATAATACCACTGAGAAGCAATTGTGCTATTAAGTACACAAGTATGTCACAAGGCCACAGGAGGCTACAAAGCAAGTCATGTGCCAACTGGGCAAGTATAAACAAGTAGACAATTTGAAATAGAATAGAAAGCCTGCCACAAATATCATCCTCTGTAAGTATCATTTCATGACAGTGACATTTTCCGATCAATTAGGAAGTGATGGATTATTCCAAAATTGATGGAACAAATTCCTTAAAGATTTGGGATGCCCAGACGTAGTGGTGTACACCTTTGATCCCAGCCCTTGGGAGGCACAGAGACAGGTGGATCTCTATGAGTTCAAGGTCAGCCTAGTCTACAGAGTGAGCTCCAGGACAGCAAGAGCTACACAGAGAAACCCTGTCTCAAAAAACCCAACCAAGCCAAACCAACTAAACAAAAACTCTTAAATCCCTTTATCACACCAACCAAGACGATCGAAGAAGAACTCAGAAAACACTCATAAAAGTTCACTTTGTGCCAGGCCTGATGCTAACAAGTGCTCACTAACCTGAGCAACGTGACAGTTCTAGGAGGCTGGAGCTGTGGGTTTTATTAATATTTTCAGATGAATAATCGAGGTTCAAATAACTTAGATTCATTAAGGCTTCACAATTAGTAATTAGAGGAGCCAACTAATCCTATAGCTTTTACTCATTTTTATTCTCTCTCTTTTTTTTTCCTGAGACAGCATCTCATGCAGTCCAGGCTGGTCTGGAGCCCATTATGTAGCTAGCCTTAAACTTCTGATCCTCTCCCCTTTACCTCTCAAGCGCTGAGAACACACGTGTGACCATGATGCCCAGTGTATGCTGGGGAGTGAATGGGGGCCTTATGGGTGCGAGGCAAGCAATTTACCAAACGAACTGCATCCTCCATCCTCACTACTAATTGATGCACCTGGCTTTTTCTGTGTTTTATGCTTCTTTTAAATTACTGGTGAGGATTCTTTTTTGAGACAGGGTTTCTTTGTGTAGCCCTGGCTGTCTTGGAACTTAGCCTGTAGTCCAGGATGGCCTCCAACTCAGAGATCTGCCTGTCTCTGCCTCCCAAGTGCTGGGATTAAAGGTACGTGCTCCCACCACCACCCAGCTATTATTTGTGTTTTAAATTGACAGATTATAATTGTATACATTTATGGGCTGATACAAACAAAATTAAATTAATCTAATTAGTATCTATCACTTCACATATCACTTTCATGGTGGAAATAGTTGAAATTTCACCTCTTGGCATTGTAAAATTTACAGTCATTATTATGAGCTCCAGTAACCACACTGTGCAGCAAGCCTTAAAAATCTACTCCCGCCATCTAACCGAAATGTCGCACCGCTCAGCTCTTACTCCTAATCACAATAATCTTTCCCATTAAAGGACTATTTGCAATTAAACCACAGAAGAGTCACCAGTAGGAGGAAATATTTGGAGTCAGATGCGATGGCACAGGCCTATAATCCCCAGCACTCAGGAGGCTGAGGCAGGAGGATTAGCAGGAATAAAAGGAGAAATCCATCTGAGCAGTGGTGGTTCCTCTCTCTGCTTCCTGTACTTCACCACACAGTGCCAGAAATGCACAGGGCTTAGCAACCTCAAACCAAACCTTCTGAAAACATGAGCCGAGAAGCCTTCTCCCCTATACTGTTTCTGTCAGTTATTTTAGTCACAACAATAATAAAACCAGGCAGGGGGCCCAAGAGAGCATGACTAGCTCAAATATTTGCTGCTCTTGCTCTAATCGGCCACATCCTTTTTTTTTTTTTTTTTTTAAGACTGGGTTTTCTGTGTAGACTTGGCTGTCTTGGACTCACGTTATAAACCAGGCTGGCCTCAGACTCACAGGGATCCACCTGCCGCTGCCTCCCCGAGTGCTGGGATCACACGTGTGCGCCACCACGCCCAGATCTGCCACATCCTTTTAATTTTGGAATATTTGCACATCTGTAAGAATAAATGACAAATCTTTAGGGAGAAATTGCAGGCATGGCGGTATATGTCCACAGCACTCGGGCGGCGAAGGCAGGTAGATATCTGTGAATTAAAGGCTAGTCTGGTTTACAAAGCAAGTTCCAGGACAGCCGGTGCTACATAGTAAGATGCTATTGCAAAAGTGGGGGCCGGAGAAATGGCTCTGCTGTAGGTGTTGGTTTTTCAAACGCTACTTTATTTGGGGGTCCCTTAAAGCTTATGCCTCCCAATACCAATCCTCCCAATACCAAGTAGGGGGAAAAAAAGATTGTAAGAGAAATGGGACAAAGCCCTCTTTTCTTCTTTTTGCTGGGTAGGGTCGTAGGATACTTTTGGGGACAATACCAATATCCGTCGTCAGGAAATCCGGAAGTTCGGGTAACCAGCGAATAGCAAACGTTAACAGCAGGATGAACCAGCGGCAAGCAATCTTCCTCCAACTCCTCCAAGTGACGGCCGAGTATCAGGAAAGACCAGCTGGACTTGGTCTTCCTCTGGGCTGTCATAGTTACACCTCTTAAAGTCCTCAGAATTCAACTAATCCCAGCTGGCATAGACCACACTCCGCACGAGGCAATTAACAGATGTGGACAAATTTAGACAGCCCACTTGGGATTATAACAAAAACATGTTTACATGTCATAAATCAAACCATCCACAACATTCCGCAGTTAAGGGCCCCGGCTGCTCTTGCGGAGAACCTGGGTTCAGTTCCCAGCACCCACATGGTGACTCACAACTGTCTTGAACTTGTTTCGGGGGATTTGACACCCTCTCCTTGCCTCTCTGGACATCAGGCATGCATGTGCTGCACATATACACAGGGAAACACTCAGACACATAAAATTAGGTTTTTAACCTAATGCACATTAACATAAATACAAAGATAGGACAAAGATAGGACAGACTTCTCGGATAATCCTCCTTTCGTTTCCCCTACCGCTTACATCATACATTACATCATATATTATTATGATATTTTTTGTTACAATTAAGACATTAATATGGATGCCTCGATACTAGATACTAACTGAACTCTATACTCAAGAGATTTCCCAAGAATTTCCCCCTCCCCAGAAAAAAATCCCATTTCCTTTTCTGTACAGGACACTGTGCTCCATTTAGTTGTCATTTGGTCTATGACAGATTTCCAGACTCTTCTTGTTGATGACACCACAGGTTTTGAGAAATCTTAATAAAGCAAGACAGGATTCCTCTCAATATGGATTTGTCTGATGCCTTTTCTAAGGGCAAGACTAGCGCCATGAGTCTAAGGTATAAAAGACACAAAAGTAAGGTGCCATTCACATCATATCTCCAGGATAGGCTAGGAAGATGACACTTATTGGCTAGCCTGAACTTTCTAAATAGACCAGACCTGAACAGAGATCCAGTCACCTCTGCCTCCAAAGTACTGAGATTAAATGTGTGTGCAACTACACCCAGTAGGTTTTTTTGTTTTTTGTTTGTTTGTTTTTGTTAAGAAATATTGGGGATGGAGAGATAGCACACCCATTAAGGGCATACCTTTAATTCCAGCACTTGGAAGGCAGAGGCAGGCAGATCACTGTGAGTCAAGACCAGCCTGGTCTACAGAGCAAGTCCAGGACTGCCAAGGCTACATAGGAAACCCTGTGTTGAAAAACAAAAACAAACAACCAAAAAAAAAAGAGCCCTTACTTCTCTTGCAGAGGACATGAGCTGGGTTCCCAGAACCTGAGAAGCTCACAACTGCCTGTAACTTCAGCTCCAGGGGATCCTATACCCCTTTCTGGCTTTCTCAGGCATGCCCACATTCATATGTATACATATAGGCAGACACACACATACACGTAATAAAAATTAAAAATAAATGTTTTTTAAAATGTCAGGAAATAGCCATGCATGGTGGCACACTCCTGTAATCCCAGCACTCAGGATGAGGAGTCAGCCTAATTCACATAGTGAGTTCCAGTTCAGCCGGGACCGTTCCAAAACTAGGCAAAGATACTAGGCAAAGCTGAGTATCAGGAAAGACCAGCTGGACCTGGCCTTGAAAGATGATTTACTTACATCAAAATATTTAATTACAATCTCTGTTATGTTGTGTTCTCTGTTAAGTGCTGCAGAGGCAAAAGCAAGCAGGACTGAGTTGCTTTTTCTCGAACTGTAATCCCAGCACTCAGGAGGTATAGGCAAGAGAATCAGATGTTCTAAGTCATCCTCAGCTATATATTGAGTTTGAGGCCAGCCTGGGATACATGAGGCCCTGTATCTAATAAACAAAATGGCTAATTCCAGGCTGGAATGGTGGCACACACTTGTAATCCTAGCACTTGAGAAGTTGAGGCAGGAACACAGAGAGTTCCAGGCCAGCCAGGACTGCACCTGTAAAAGGCTATTCAAAAAACAAACAACCCTGAAAATCAATAACAAATACAATTTCAAAAGAGGCCACATTTTCCCACTTTCACAGATTAAGTGTTTAGGCACGATCAACAGAGCCTTGGGACTAACCTTCATAAGATACCAAATAATTACCAATCAAGTTCTTTACTATACAAAACAATTGCTTCTAGAGCCAGAACGGCAGGCCAGGACTTTCTGTATGAGAAAGAGGGTTCGAAGATTGCTTGAAAGAGGAGTGGCCTGAGGGATGATGGTTGATAGCCATCACCCTCAGGCAGCTTGGTATCTATCCTTCTCATGCAAGCTGTAGTTTTGCCAGCGACTATGAAGTTCTAAGGCTCAACTGTTGAGGTTCCCTCAAGGATGGGTGAAGTGGAAGTCTGGTTTCTTTGAAGACTCAGTTGTGTCAAGTGAATGTGTTTTTTGTTTGTTTGTTTGTTTTGGTCCCAAGTGTGGCTGTGGGAGTATTTTTCCACCTCAGAATACAGACTCGTGATGTCTGTTAACTAAAAACAGATGCGTGAGAGGGCATGTGATGTTTTGCTGGAAGCTGTCTCGTGAGAGGGGTATGGTTTTTGCCAGCTGAGAAACATCCTTGTGTAGACGCTGAGGAGAGATAAACAGAAGCCCACAGACAGTGAGACAACACTTTCCGGTCGCTAAGCTGTGCGGCGTTTCACGTCGCTTTGCTGGGCTTCGTTTCTCTACCCTTCACTTTGCGGAGAGAAACGCTCCAGTGACGCTGCTCCAGTGACGCTCCGGGTGCTCTTTCTGCTGACTGGTGCCGATGCTGTTGATTCAGTTGCTGTTTGGTGTTGGCTTTTTGACTGGACTGCTGGTATCTGGACAATGAGGCGTGGGATCGCCCCAAGGAACTATGGCTGAAAAGGTCAACAACCCCCTTTTCCTAGTAACCTTTCTCCCCTACCTCTGGTCAGCAGGTTGGGAGGGAGGTAAAAGCATTTAAGAACCCTAAATAAAGTAGGTTTTTTAAAAAAAATCTAAGCCTACAGATGGGCCCTAACCACCTGTGATCCTGTTATCTGTCTAGGCTCTATGTTTTTTTTTTTTTTTCCAACATCATATGTTGGAAATTGTTTGGGAATTTCACATCATGCACCCCTATCACACTCTCCAGTCCTCCCAGATCTGTCCTTCACCCTTGTGACACTCCCCCCCCCCAAAAAAAAAGAAGAAAAAACAAGTTCAATTTGTGTTGTGTTGTCCATATACTCGCTGGAGCATGGTCAAACTCACGGTGACCAGTCCTTTAAGGGAAACGGAATCCTTCCCTAGCCGCACCCCTGTCAGAAGCCGTCAGTTGTGGGGAGCTACACTTCAGCACCCTTACCACAATTTCTAAGAATTTTCTTCAATGGCTTTCTGTCTAGGCTGTTAAAGTTTTTTAAAAAATTACATTTATGTATCTATCTATCTACATACCTATTTGTTAGGTGAGTGTATACACGCTCAGGCATCCGTAGGCACCTGCCACAGGCAAGCACACATGTGGAAGGTCAGAGGGTAAATAAATTGCAGGAGCTGGTTCTCTTTCTTCACCATGTAGAACCTGAAAATCGAACTCTGGTCATGAGGCTTGAGCAAACGCCTTTAGCAGATGAACTACCTCACCCTCCCTCATCTGGGCATGCTCTCCTAACTGACCGACCTTCTCGTTTGTTTGCATTTCAAAGCAAATCAGCTGGACACTTGCCCTAAGCTTAGGGGTGCCTTCAGTTATACAGAGGAGCCAGCGCTGTCTCCTTCAGCCAGTTACGTGCGTGTCTGGCCCTATCCACTGTCCTACTTAAAATCTAAGTCATGGCTATGTTTTCATGCATACCGCCTTTATATGATCCATGCATCCTCCCTAGTGCCGAAGTACCCCAGATCACTAGATACATCTCACCTCGGTGATTCTCAGTTGGGATTAGCAGCCGGGTGTTATGGGAGAGGAAAGAGTAATGAATCGGAACTGTCTAGGCCGCTTTTCCAAAATGCATACAGTTGACTCCCTGTCCCGCTGTCAATTCTGAAAGACCATGGGGTTGGCATGAGTATACAGGATACTTCGGGCAGTCCTGAACTCTTTCTTTTCCTCTGCCATTCTTGAGAGCACTATCACATACTTCAAGGAAACACTGACTCTGAACTTTGACACGCTTAGGTCTCCACCAAAGGACCTCTTCCCTTAGTCTGTGCACCCGGAGCTCATTGCTGTAGAAGACACTGGAAGATCCGCAAGACTGCCGAGGCTACTGCTCCATCAGGCAGGTCGTTGCCTCTATTTTTGTTTCAGAACCACCCACCTGGCTGAGGCTTTCTGTCTCAGGAAAGAGTTCTCCCCCTACAGAGTGGGAAAGACAGGACAGTAGAAGTAGGAGCCTTAAGGCAAAAGGGAATATTTTCACCCTCTGGCTGACCCTGTTCTTTCACTAATGTCTTTGCACCAGAAAAGACTGACACTCAGGGAATTTACAGAAGAAAATGCCTTCACGAGCAGCCAAAGCTCCCAGCTCATTTGGAACCTGTGTGCGGGAGGTGAACAGAGAGCAATGCCAGCTTCAGGTCATTCCAGTCACATACAGCAGAGCCTGCCAGTGGACACAATTCTGTCCCATGGGAGAGATGCGGAATCCAAGAGGGAAAAGAATAGTTAGAATTACTGTTAGAATTCTGCCTGCTTGCTGGGCATGGCGGCACATGCCTATAATCCCAGCACTCAGGGAGGCAGAGGCAGGAGGATCTCTGTGAGCTCGAGGCCAGCCTGATCTACAAAGCGAGTCCAGGACAGCCAAGGCTACACAGAGAAACCCTGTCTCAAAAACAAACAAAGAAACAAACAAATAAAAACAGCAACCTGAAACAAACAAACAAACCAACAACAACAATAAAAAACTGCCAGCTCTGGGTTGGCCACATGACTTTTTGAGTCTGTATTATAATAGTTTTTGAGTGGCTTTTAGTAGCAGAACTATTTACTTTTACTTTGTTTGACCTGCACATATAGTCAGTGTTAGGTCTCAAAGAAACCTGGGGCAAACAACGGGTAATGGTGGTGCCTATTAACAAATCAAAGCAAAGTCAGGCCAACATTCCCAGAATCACTCAGTATCTGTAACTCCTCCCAGCCCCAGCACTTCTGACCCCATCCCTTACGCTAAACCTCCAATCTAGGAGCTTGGCTTCTCTTTCCCGCCCCCAGCTGCTGATCTCTATACAAAAGCCATTTCAGCTACATGCTCTCTTGGTATTCTCATTCTTCTCTTCGTCTCTCGTCTAACCCCTCCCCTCTCCTCCTACGGTCTAATTCAGTCTTCCATATGCCTCTGGCTGAACCCTCTCTCATATCTATAAGGTTTTCTCCTGTCTCCTAGGTTTTACTAGGAGTGGTCATGTCCTCATTTCATTCAGTCAGAGGACAACTGGGGGGAATCAGTTTTCTTCTCCCACCATGTGGGTCCTGGGGCATGAGACTCAGGGCACTACGCTTGAAGCATGTACCTCTACTCACAGAGCTATCTTGTCTACCCAATCAGAATTTTAGAAAGATGCTTCAGAGCAATCTACCAGGGTCTGCCTAGTGATAGTAAAAACTGGCTTTGTCCCAGCCCTTCTCTCTCAAAGCAAACAGTATAGTGAGAGCATCATTCTTCTAGGTGGCCAGGTCAACGCAGGCTGGAATGAGTGAGTGAGTGAGTGAGCGAGTGCTTTGGGATCTTAACTTCCAAGATGCAGCAGTTGGCAGATATGACCAAGCAAGGCAGGCTATCCTTGAGCCAACACAGTCTCATTCTGTAGCCCAGGCTGGTCTGGAATTTGCCATAATCCTCCTGTCTCAGTCTCCCAAATGCTCAGGTTTCAGATGCGTGTCACCTTGTCCAGCTCTCTCTCCTTTAAATCATGACCTTGGAAGATGCCAAGCCTGTATTTCTCCATGGTGAGGACTGACTGGGGCTGAGAAGTGATATCTTCTTGGCCCCATACTTCAGAGCATATAGATTATGCTGCTGTACCCAAGACCATCTGATCTCAGTCCTCTTCTCAGTGTGCTTTAGATCTCTCTAAACCCCAAAACACTCATAGGAAGAAATCCTAGACTCCTATCCAGAGAAGCGCAAAGAACTTCGAACCCGCAACCCCTGTCTAGTTGTGAAGGAGGCAACGGGAGAGGTTCCCTAGAGATGACCTGTTCTCCTGGAAGGTACCAGATGGTAGAGAAGGTCATGGCTACTCAGAAGCCGTGCAGAAGTGGCTATCAGTCTCTGGGAAATAGGTGTCTCCTGTCCCCGTAGATTTGCTGCCTAGTCTCATGGGACCAGGGTAGTGATCCTCAGCTGAGATAAGTGGTGGTTGGAGACCATCCCAGGCACATCTGCCATCCTCCACGATTGAGAACTGTTGGCCCAAACAACTTGGGAGCCTCCTAAGATCCCTCTGGGCGATGCTGGCTCCTCATTCAGAACTGCGCCTTGGCTCTGAGGATTGTTTATAGCAGGCAGGAATGGAAACTGTGGGCTTACAAGGGCTTCTGAAAACAGTGGCTTCCACAGTTGCCAGTGCCTCAGAATGATAAAAAAAAAAAAAAAATCTTAAAAATTTCAGATTTTCAGTCTATTACATGCCTATGAATTAGAATACTTGGGGGGTTGGAGTCCAGATATTTGTACTCTTCCCATGCCTACCAGGTGATTCCATGGCAACCATCCCAACTTCACTGTGCTTGTAAGTCAACTTTTTCTTTTCTTTTTTCTTTTTGATTTTTGTTTTGTTTTGCATTTTGGTTTTTTTGAGGCAGGGTTTCTCTGTGTAACAGAACTCACTTTGTAGGCCAGGCTGGCCTCAAACTCACAGAGATCCTCCTGGCTCTGCCTTCTGAGTGCTGGGATGAAAGGTGTGTGCCACCACTGCCCAGCTAAGTCAACTTTTTCTAAGGCCCTTTTATTAGCATAGGTTAACTATACAAAATAATAGGTTTCACTGTGGTATCTACTATGTGGCCTAGACTGACCTCAAACTTGTGACAATCATCCTGCCTTTGCTTCCTTAGTACTGGGATTATAGGAATGTACTGTTTCACCTGGCTCTAGCTCAACTTTTGAGAGGCAGCAGCTTGCAAAAGCTCAGGGATACTGCTGAGCTTTCCACGTTGAACCTGGAGCCAGCAACCTAAGAACCAGGACAGTCTCTGCTACGCTTCCAGAGCCTTTTCTTCACTGAAGTTTCCAAAGCTGCAGACAGTGGTTTAACAGTATGGTCTGGTGTTAACACTGACCTGAGTTTGAATCTTTGCTCTCTGCAAATGAGGTGGTCATAAATTAGAACCCCTTCTCAAGCCTCAGCTCCCAAGCCCTCAGATAACGGGCACACCTCATCATGCCCACCACAACTTTGGCTTTTTTTTTTAATTTATATAAATTTTATTTTGTGCGCATTAGAACAAAGGTGTCAGATCTCTTGGAACGGTAGTTACAGACAATTGTGAATAGCCATGTGGGTGCTGGGATTTGAACCCAAGTCCTTTGAAAGAGCAGACAGTGCCCTTAACCACTGAGCCATCTCTCCAGTCCCCAACTTTGGCTTTTGCCATTTCAGCAGTATAAGTTAAATTCTAAGAAATGGGTTGTTCATGTGTATATGCTTCAATTCACTGCCCTTAAGCCAAGAAGAAACTACTTCATATGGACATGGTTACCATTCTCCTCCTTCTGCAGGCCGTGCCTGCCTCTGGCAGGGAAGGGAGAGCAGAGAGCTACTTAAGCAACATATTCTCAAGATTATTTAAACTACATAGTCTCCCTAAATGTGTCTTTAATCCCCTGGTAATTTGTGAAAAGCTGAAGCAGCTACATAAGCACTTTCCCAAGACATGAAGAATAAAACCAAGGAGAGCGAAACTATAGGAGACATTAATTCTAATCCAGTAGGGGCTTGTTAAAGAAATTTTTAAAAGTTTCACTGTTTGCAAAACACAAATGCTTTACCAGCATCAGCTTCTGTAGTTAACAATGCAACATTTCCTAAGGACTGAAGTCAAGAGATTTAGGTTAAGAATGTTTATCTATCTAGGGGCTAGGGCGATGCCTATCAAGAGTGCCAATTACTCAAACAGGAGAATCTGAGTTGATCCCTAAAGCCCATGTAAAAATGCTAGGAATGGTAGCACACACTTCTAATTCCAGCAGTGGGGGTATGAAGACAGGAGGATCTCTGGGGCTTACTTGCCAATTAGTCTTCCCCAGTAGGAGACCTCCAGGATTAGTGAGAGACCTAGTCTAAAATAGAATAACAAGGAAGCCAGGAAGTGGTGGCCCATGCCTTTAATCCCAGCACTCAGTAGGCAGAGGCAGGCAGATCTCTGAATTCAAGGTCAGACTGGTTCAAGGCCTACAGAACTAGTTCTAGGACAGCCAGGGCTACACTGAGAAACCCTGTCTCAAAAAGCAAAACAACAAGAAGAAGACCTGGCCTCTGAATGCATGGGCACAAATCTGTACACAAAATGCATACATACAGCACACACATAGAGAGACAAAGGTTTAAGAAGAGAGCATTATTATTGTTATTGTTATTATCATTATTATTTATTTTGCTATTTCAAAAGACAGGGTTTTTCTGTGTACCACCTTCTGGCTTACTTACAAGCTTTTTAAATGTTACTTAATCTGGTTTCTTTGAGAAGCACAAACTCCCAGGCACTTTCTGAAATACCACCCAGATAAAGTTCTGACAAGAAGAGCAAGAAAAGATGGAAGTCTTGAGTAGAACCACAGGCAGAGAGACAGGTTCTGATAGAATTAAGGCAAGCATGAGGAAGGAGCTGTCCGTGAATTTGGTGCTGATAGCCATTGGGTTAACACCATGAGACTATAGGCAGAAGTGGCAAAATAAACAATCCTGGGGCCCTAAGAGGGCCTTACCTACTGAATTTATGTATGCTTAAATGAGAATGAGGACATATATTCATAATCATCTTCTCCAGCCAGCAAGATGGCTGAGGGGGTGAAAGTGTTTGCAGCAGAACCCTGACAACCTGAGTTGAATCCTCAGAATCCAAGGTGGAAAGAGACAACTGAATTCCTTAAGCTGTTCCTTGTCCTCCACACTCACTCCACAGCACGTACATGCCTGCGCATCTATGTGGTGATGATGAATAAGATTGTAAAGGAAGTCATCTCCTCATGAGCCTTCTCTTGGCCACCTGTGTAAACATGATACCCTCTGCTGTGTGTGGTGGCCCATGCCTTTAATTTCAGCACTCAGGAGGCAGAACCAAGGACAGCCAAGGCTACAGGTGAGTCTCTGAGTTCAAGGCCAGCCTGATATACAACCTGGTCTGAGTTTCAGGACAGTATAAACTACACAAAGAAATTCTGTCCTGAAAGACCAAAACTAAGCTGGGGCTGGTGATATACACCTTTAATCCCAGCACTTGGGAGGCAGAGGCAGGTGGATCTCTATGAGTTCAAGGCCTACAAAGCAAGTCTACAAAGCAAGTCCAGGACAGCCAAAGCTACACAAAGAGACCCTGTGTCAAAAAAAAAAAAAAAAAAAAGAAAGAAAGAAAAACCAAAAGCAACTAACCAACCAAATAAATATGGCATCCTCTTGAATTCCACTGTGCGTTCTTCTTGCATCACTTTTCCTTCATAGTACTTATTATCATTACATATAAAAGGTATAAAATAGGGGTGGCGAGATGGCTCAGGGGTTAAGAGCACTGGCTGCTCTTCCAGCGGTTCTGAGTTCAATTCCCAGCAACCACATGGTGGCTCACAACCATCTATAATGAGATCTGGTGCCCTCTTCTGTTTTGCAGGCACACATGTGGGCAGAACACTGTATACATAATAAACAAATCTTTTTAAAAAATGTATAAAATACATGGATTTTCCCATTGTGTTGGTTTCCACTTGGACAGTGCAAGTTTTCACTGTCTTCACTGCTATACCCTGGACTCAAGCTGGGGTGCAGCTCATCTGGAAGAGTGACGAGCCAGCATGCATGAAACCCTAGATTCCATCCCCAGCACCATATAAAGGAGTTATGGTGTCACATGCCTGTAATGCCAGGCTCAGGAGGTAGAGGAAGGTGAGTAAGAAGTTCTAGATTGCTGGAAGGTAGTGACTTATGCCTTTAATCCCAGCACTCGGGAAGCAGAGGCAGTCAGATCTCTGTGAGTTCGAGGGCAGCCTGGTCTACAGAGTGAGTTCCAGGACAGCCAAGGACTACACAGAGAAACCTGTCTAGTAAAACTAAACCAAACAAAGTTCTGGATTACCCTATGTAGTGAGTTCAAAGTCAGTCTGGGATACACAAGACCTTGTCCCCCATCCCTACCACACACACAAAAAGTAGATTTGAACATAAGTTGGCACTTCAGGGACAGCTTCGGGTGCACACAATCAGTGCAGTCACTTGGGGCTCACTCTCCAATGTGGGTCTTACATACACTTTGAGTTTAGTGCTCTATGGCTGCCACTTTGGTATGCTTAAGAATTCTGTGTTTGAGCTGGTCATGGTGGCATACACCTGTGATCCCAGCACTCTGGGAGGCAGAGGCAGGCAGATCTCTTGAGAGTTCCAGGCCAGCCTGGTCTACAAAGAGAGTCCAGGACAGCTAAGGCTACACAGAGAAACACTGTCTCGAGAAGAAAAATGTTGTAGGTGATGATTAATATTTACTATCGGTTTATCTTCTAGTAAAGCTTGCTGTTAATCTTAAACAGCTGTAAAACCAAATCACCACACAGAGACTGGGTTTTTAGTTAACCTAGAACACAGTGCTGGGCAATATTTACTGCCTCCTAAACCTCCAAGCCCTCAGTTTCCTAACATTTAGATTTCCCACATTATACTTGGTTTTTGTGAAATGTTAGGTCTGGTTGATGCTCCACGTCCTCCAAGCTCTCTCCTCCTGCTCTGCTCTCCTTGCTCTCTTCTTGCCCTCTTCTCGCCCCTTCTCCTCCCACTCCTTTCCTGTTCTCTAGCTCCTCCCCTCTTTCCTGTCCTCTGGCTCCTCCCATTGCACAACATTTTATCTAGTTGCTTTATTTGTGTCCTGTTTACACAAGAGTTGAGACAGGATGCTTATAGTGAGTATCACAATGCAATATCCAGATTGAAACCAGAGAGTTGGGGGTGGGGAAATCAGCATTTGAATGAACAAGGGTAAGGCATGTACATTTTAAAAGAGCATTATACCAACAGAAAAAGAAAAAGAATTTCTGTGTTTGAGTCTGTGTTTCATAAGCAAAATTTAACAGAATAAAGGACAATGCATGTAGTGGTTTGAAGAAGAATGGCCCCTAATGGCTCATATATTTGAATGCTTAGTCTTCAGGGAAGACTATTTGAGAAGAAATGGGAGGTATGGCCTTGTTGGAGAAAGTGTGTCACTGGGAGTGGGCTTTGAGGTTTCAAAAGCCCAAGCTGGGCTCAGTGGCCTTCTTTTCCTGCTGCCTGTGGTGGATCAGGATGTAGTACTCTCAGCTATTTTTTAAGCACCATGTAGTCTGCCTTCATGCTGCAAGCTCTCCACCATGACGATAACGGACTAAATCTCTGGAACTAAGATTGATTAAGCCAGCTCTAATTAAATGCTTTCTTTTATGTGAGTTGCCATGGTCATGGTATGATCCCTTCACACCCACAGAACACTATGACAATGCACCAGGGGTTTGGCACCTCAGTTCACATGTGATTCTGCCTCAGCTGTGCCCTGCCTCTTCCACATAGTTTTTCATCTACTTCCTCCCCTCCTCCTCCCACCTTATACCTCAGAGAAGCACTGGGCATAGGGCAGAGACAGATGCCTTGTAGTGCAAGTCTCTAAGACAGAACACTGGGGTCCCGAGAGCCACTGTGTCGCAAAGATATTATGCAATATTAAGCAAAACACCATGAAGAGAGCAGATAGACACTGGATGGAAGGGTGAGGCTTCCTTTTGCTTTTGAACAAGGTCCCGCATTGTACAAACAAACAAGTGTACAAACAAACCAAAAAGAATAATGCCCCGGGGCCTGGAGCCGAAGGTGTAGTTCAGTGGTGGAGCACATAGCTGGACTGCTCAAGACCCTAGATTCAATCCCCAGGGCCTGATATAAAGGGGGCTGTCACCCCACATTAGACGCTCAGAAAATGTTTCTTTCCTGTTCTATCACGTGTGTTATAAGCTTTGGGCGTGAGCCCCCTCCCTAGCAAGGACCCCTGGTCCCTGGCTCTAGCCTGTAGGACACACTGGTCCTGCCCCCACTGTTAGTCACCACCTCCCCAGTAGGTCCTCCTGACCTCAGAGAGGAAAGGGGGAAAAAAAAATCATTGTTTTGGTTCAAGTGTGATAAACAGTGATTGACAGGCCTGAAAAAGAAGCTGTTGAGTAAGGAGAAAAAAAGCCTGTAATTATTCTCCTTAACCTGCCTGTTATCCTGTCTGCTCAATTCAGCTCTGACAACTGCCTTCCCCCTTCCCCTCCCCCCCTTCTTTAGCTGTTTAGGAATAAATTATCCTGAGGAAATGTGTTTTCAAATAAATTTGTTAAGGCTAAAATGTTGACATTTTGGATATTCTATATTTTCTGAATCTGAGCTTTCTCCACCCCACCCCCACTCCACCAAGAGACTGGAGTTGTTCTCACTGAGGAAATACTGACAAGCGAGGCTAACCCCCCAGGCTCAAGAGGAGGAGATGGCTTCTAGTCTGTCATCTTTTGTGACTGGGCCCCCTCTAATACCTGGTCCTCTCAGCCCCAGCTTCCTCATCTGTAAAACACACACATCTTCCTCCCTCTTAGTACAATGGGCAGAAGGGCATTTTGGAAATGGAAAGGATTATTTGTTTGTAGGATGTTCAAAATGCCAGTGAAAGGGCTGGGGACAAGGCTCCCATGGTTCCGTGCCTGCTGCACAGGCCTGAGGCTCTGAGCCCCATCCCCCACACCCAGAAAAAAGCTGGGTGTGGAGAATCCACAATCCCAAAGCAGAGGGGAGGAAACCAAAGGATCCCTGTGGCTTGCTGGCCCAACAGTCTACACCAATTGGTGAACTCCAGGCTCAGTCGAAGACCCTGTCTCAACCAACAAGGTAAAGAATGGTAAGACCTGATATCGCTCTCTGGCCTCCATATACACGCACACACATATGAACACGCTGGCGCGCACGCACACACACAAAAAAATTGTGTGCACTCATTTTTAAAATGTTCAGGTTTAGTTAACAGCACTGTAGCAACCAAATTTTCTTACATTCTTGACAAATAGGCTGTGTTAATGCTAAGAAAAACTGTTCTGCACTCAACTATCTACAGATTTTCCATAAACATAAAATTCTTCTAAAGTGAAAAGCTTTAAGCCGTGTGAGGTGGTGCACGCCTGTAATCCCAGCACTCGAGGAGGCAGAGGCAGGCAAATCTCTGTAAGTTCCAGGCCAGCGTGGTCTACAAAGCAAATCCAGGATAGCCAAGGCTACACAGAGAAACCCCATCTCAGGAAAGAAAGAAAAGAAAAGAAAGAAAGGAAGGAAGAAGGAAAAGGGTTTTGGGACCAGCTGGTCACATAATACAACTTTCTTCTCTTCAAATACACATTAATGTTCACTTAATCTTCACAATAACACCACGGCAGGTATTATTACTCCCAATTTTCCCAGTGAATCTTACGATATTTGATTATTGGGGCACAGCAAATATAGACGCGAAATTCAAAGCTAGGTTTTGATTAAAAAATCAGCTTTCCTCAAGAGGTGTGTTAGTGTGATGGAGGAGACAGGACAACAACTTCAGTGTAGTTAGGCAAGGGGAACTGTAAAAAGCCAGGGTGCTCTGACAGGAGGGGTCACCTACACCTGGAATTCCAGAAAAAGGCTTTGTAGAGGAGAAAAGACTTCTTTCTGGTCCCTAAGGAAGATGCAGCAGCTCCCTGGAGGAGTCAGAGAGCCAGCAGGCCAAGAACACAGGGGAGCAAAAGACTGGGGGTGTGAAAGCACGTTCAGGAGGTGTCAGGGTTGCAGGAAACAGAGCACCTATTTTTTGTTGTTGTTTTGTTTTTCAAGACAGGGTTTCTCTGAGTAGCCTTGGCTGTCCTAGGACTTGCTCTGTAGACCAGGCTTGTGATAGTATCTTTTATTCACTTGATGTAATCGTCATCTCAGAGGCTTACTGCTTACATCTGCTAACCTAGGCCTCGTCCTGGAAGCTTCTATCCTCCATTGCAATCTAATCTAGGCCTAGAATGCTTTCAGCCTCTGAGACTTACTGACTTATTGCTGAATACGCACACCCTTTCTAGCTCTTTCTGCACTCTGGCTGGCTGGTCCAACTCAGCTGTTCTGTCTCAAAGTCCTCTTCAAGCTGACCGATTACATCTGTCTTCTCTCAGCTTGTGACTTCTTGTTCTGCTTGGCCTCAAACTAACTTTAGCAATCTGTTCTAATCTTCTAGCTCCTTCTCATTCTCTGGCTCATCTGTCTCCACCTGTATCTAGCTTGTTCTCTCTACAACCTGTCTCTGTAAAACTATCCTGATAAAACTGCTTCCTCTTTCTGTCTGTTTCTCTCTCTGTTGCTCCCTTTTAAGTTAACTCTCCTTCCTTTCTGTTCTTCAGAGAGCTGGGCAGATCCTATTCTGTCAAATCTCTCTTGAAATCATCACTTTGCCTCTCAATTAGACATCATTTTCAAACACGGCTGCTTCCTTCCAACAACTAACTTTACCTTCATTGTTTGGGGATAAGGGTGTGTCTGTAGAGTAGCCATGTTACTAGATTAAAATCCCTCTACACAGGCTAGGCTTAAAGAGATCTCGTAGAGATCTGTCTGCCTGTGCCTCCCAAGTCCTGTGTGGATCCAACTTTATCCTGTGAAGATGGGTTCTTAGAGAATAACATATTTCAGATTATAGCTGCTGCAAGAGGCCTAAAGAGGGAGGCGGAGGGAAGAGACAGTTTGGGACGCTGTGGCATCATGGTGAGACCCTCAGTGTCTCATAGCAGTGAAGATGAGGAGAGAATGGATCTAAGACAGGTTAAGATTGGCAGTACCAAGAAGCGGCTGTTCCTGGGCTGCCAGGTAGTTAGTCAGTGGGAGCTGCGGGCGCAGTTTCAAAAAGCCACTCTCTCACTCGGTTGAGCAGGGATTTAATCGCTGCCATGTCAAGCAAAAGGACAAAAACCAAGACCACCAAGAAGCGCCCTCAGCAGGCAACATCCAAAGTGTTCGCCATGTCCGACCAGATCCGAGAGTTGAAAGAGGCCTTCAACATGATCGACCAGAACCGGGAAGGCTTCATCGACAAGGAGAATCCTACAGCTCCATCTTTAACCTAGATGTAGAACTGACTATTCATTACCTTTACTGGGACTCCTCTCCTCCAATCTCCACCAGCTCCCACTTGGATGATTGTGGGAGCCTCTTTGCACTGAAGCCAGAGAAAAGTCACAAGACAAGCCGGGCATAGTGGCCCATTCCTTTAATTCCCAGCCCTGGAGAGGCACAGGCTGGGAGATCTCTGAGTTTGAGGCAGCCTGGTCTACATAGTAAGTTCCAGGACAACCTGAGCTACATAGGGAGACTCTGTCTCAAAGAAAACAAAAACAAAAACAGAACCCAGACCAGAATGTGTTGGTTTCCTTTGGCTTCTATAACAAAATAGCGGAGACTGGAGAAGAGAGGAGAAAATTTTATTTCCTCACACTTCTGGGGGCTACAAGCCCATAGGATGCAATGCCATCAGCCCTTGAGACACCGAGGCAGCATGACTAGGAGCTCAGAGTTAGCCTGTGCTAGCTTCCTTGTTTCAGAAATCAGAAAGCAGTCCCGGGAACACTTGAGTGCAGTCTTTGCTTTTTCCTCATACCCTGTAGAAGCCAGATATGGATACGACCGTCTAATCAGCCTGGCTGGGCAGGGAGGAAACCCAGATGCCATAGAGGGGAAAGGGGCCTGGGCGTAGAGAAGCAGAGCTGTGCGATGAAGAGTGAGAGTCACTCTGAGAGGAGGCCAGCCTGGTTTCCATGGTGAGTTCCAGGACAGTCAGGGCTACACAGAAAAACCCTGTTAAAACAAACAAACAAACAAGCAAGCAAAAAAAAAAAAAAAAAAAAAAAAAAAAAATCACATCCCTTGAGGTCCTGGTTCCAGATGTACTTCAAGTCACCCTTCAGAGCAATAAAAGCAGTAAGCAAGGGAATGAGTCCCAGGCCAGCGTGGGCTATATAGTCAGATGCTCAAAATACATTAAAGATATTAAAAAAAAAAAAAAAAAAGTCAGTGAGGTGGCTGTGGCTCCCTGAGTTGCTTTGTGGACTTTGTACAAGCTGGAGTCATCTCCAAAGCTGTAGCCCTGGCTGAGCAATTGCCTCTATCAGACTAGCCTGTGGGCATACAATGGGGGCATTTTCTTGATTGACGGTGGACATTGGAGGGCCCACTGTGGGCGGGGCCACCCCAGCAGGTGGTCCTGGGTTGTCAAGAAAGCAGACTGAGCAAGCCCCAGGCTGGCAAGCCAGTAAAACAAGCTGTGTTCCTACTCTGGCTTCTGTTGATGATGGACGACTTTAACTTGTAAGATGAGTGGGGAAAAAAAAAAAAAAGCCTTTCCTCCCCAAGTTGCTTTTGGTCAAGGTGTTTATCAGAGCAATAGAAAGCAAACTGCGACAGCGGCTCAGCAAGTACAGGTGCTGCCTCTCAACCCCTTTTGTGGAGTTCATGCCCTGGAACCCATGTGTCTTAGGGTTTTATTGTTGTGATAAAACTGACCAAGTCGACTCAGGGAGGAAAGGGTTTGCTTAAGCTTATAGTTTCACACCACAGAGCCTCGCTGAGGGCAGTCAGGGCAGGAACTCTGAACAGGGCAGGAACCTGGAGGCAGAAGCTGATGCAAAGGCCTTGAAGGAGCGCTGCCTACCGGCTTGCCCCTCGAGGTTTGCTCAGCCTGCTTTCTTAGAGAACCCAGGACCATCAGTCCAGGTGTGGCACCACCCACAGTCAACAGAGCCCTCCCTCGTCAGTCATCAATTAAGGAAGAGAGCCACAGGCTCACCCACAGGTCATTCTGGCGGGGTCGCCTTCTCAACTGATGTTCCCTCCTTCAGGCTGACACAAACAAGCCAGCATACCATGTAAATGTGGAAGGACAGAGCTGACTCCCCAAATTGTCCTCTGACCTCTGCATGCATGCTATGGCACCCCCCACAAACTAATAATAAGTAAATAGAAACAATACATGGACACAAGAAAACCCCGCAGGAAGTCAGAGTAAGTGGAGCCCTGGGTTTGATTTCCAGAAAAAACAATCATCCAGTAAACTGGCCTGGGCTAGGATTTTGTTGTATGCAACTAAATGTTATTATTGACATTAAGACATCTTTCGAGAAAATTCCTCCCTTTTAAGGAAACTTGATTTTGTAAGTCACACTCCGAGGTGAGGTACCAGGACAAGGGACACATTATATGTGTTGTTTCACAGAGAAGAAAACTGAGGTCATAGAACTAGTGAGTCTGAGCCCGGGGATACATTCAAACTATAGGAGGCACTTATTCTTCAGTATATCCCCTTGTATTTCTCCAGAAGATCTGAGTAATGATTGAGGACAGACCATGAGTGTTCTGGCTATAAGACTCATTTGTCCAGTTATTGACAGCCCTAAGTCCCAGCTTCCCTCTCTTTAAAGTAGGGCAATGATATTCTACCAAAGTTCTCTTTCACGGGAATATACTAAGAATCAAATGAGAGTCTCAGTGTCTACACGCAGATATTATACAGAGAAACAGATAGGAATACGCACATTGTAGGCTTTGTGCGGAGTCTGGCACTCAGAAAGCCCCCAGTAAAGGTTAGCTATTATTATGATAATTATCATCACTGCCATCATCATTATCATTAAACTCCTGGGCTTAAGCCTGAAGCCGTCAATCTGAGCCCACAATCCCTCTTGCTAGCAAAGGGACAGCTGCACTTGCCATTAGTTTAGTCTCCAAAGGATCAGGATTTGGCTGGTGCTGGCAGAGCATTCTGATGTCTCAGTGTTTTCATCTTCTGTCATTTTGTTGTACCTGCCCCCTGAGGCGGCTGAAGCAGAGAGATCTTGAAAATGAAAATAAACTATGATGAAGTCCCCCTGTTGTTCTTTATGTTCCAGCTGGTTTTTAGGGTATCTTTTGGTAAACAGGGCAAGCCTCGGAGCCTGAGGGATCGGAGTGGCCTCTGGGGGTGACAGGTTGGGTGGGTTGGGGTCAGTAGGCAAAGAGGACAACACAGGCAGGCTTGGCAGGGAGCAGCTAAGACAACAGTGCCTTGAGGAAACGGTGGGTTTTAAATTCATATAACAGCAAGAAGATCGCCCATCAATTAGAGCCACAGATATTCAGCAGCCAGCTTAGCAAATTAAAGATTATTTTTAACTGTGCACACCAGACAGCCGGGCTGGCTCCTCTGGCAGCTCTGTCAATCTCAGCAAATCTGAACTAGAGTCGTGGAAGATGACAGCCAGGGACACAGCGGGTCAGGGCAGCATCTCTCTTGGGTGGGCAAACAACCACGGGACAACTTTCCGATGAGGCTGACTGCCCAGGAGGGAACCATCACCAGTGGCAAGAAGTGCCTTTCTGCTAGAGGTAGCTGTCCGGACATCCCTCCTGCCCTGCCCGTAACTGAAGGAACTTGGACCTTTGGTGATTTCCAAGCCCGGCCTGCGTCACAGTCTGGGTGCTCTGCCGCCCTATCTGGCTGGAATGTCGCCATGCACTGGTCTTGTGTCATCTGTCCTCCCAGTAGGGCATGCTGGTCGGCTTCCCTGCTCTCCCTCCTCTTTCTCTTTCCGGGTCTGAGTCAGAAAGTGCAAAGTGAAGCCTGAGTACTTAAATTAGCACAAGTACAGCAGGTGAGCAGATAGCACAGGCCGTCTATGATCCAGATTCTTAGGTCATGACTCCCTATGGGGGTCACACGACTGAATGGGAGGGGGTTAAAATTTGGCAACAGTAAAAGCCAAAAATGAATGCAAGGTATCTCTGGCAGCGCTCCCCTGCATCTTGTTATCTTGTTGCACAGCTCGGCAGCCTTGGTTCTGGGCGCACAGAACCTGCGCTTTGCACAGGTCTCATCCAACATAATACCAGTGAGCACTGGCTCAAACCCCTCGGCCCAGATTTGAGCCCAGTGGATGCTAGGAATCACAGTATGCATATGAAGTTTACTTGTGCGCTGCTTTTACAGAAATATAAAGGTTTGACTACAGAAAGACTTCTGTGTTTCCCTTCCTTCCTCAGAGGGTAAGCACCAGGTTACTGTCTCTTTGGGTTGAATTGCGTCAGAACATGTGGTTCTAAAAGTTGTAATTTGTGGACTGATGAGAGGGCTCAGCAGATAAAGGTGCTTCTTGCCAAGCCTGACGACATGAGTTCAATCCCCAGGAACCAACCAACAAACAAAACAGCTCCTGAAAGTTGCCCTCTGACCTCTACACACACACACACATACACGCACTGAATAAGTGTAAAAGCCCTTTTAAATTGTTACTTGAGCTGCTGACTTGAGTTTCATTTAGGAAAATAGTTAAATGGCTTTGCAATTACAATTAGGGCAGAATTCTCAGCAATTTCTGAAATGGCCCTAGGCAATATTTTTGCCATCTTGTACCGTGTGTTTTGGCAAAGTCGTGTTCTCAGCACTGACCATTATAAAATCAAAGTATCAGTCAACTCTGAGATGTGTTGAAGACACTCTGTGTCCTGGAGCAGCATCCAATGCTCATCCATGATGCAATTCTTGTGTAAAAACAAATAAGCACATTCATCTCACTAGTATGCATGCATCTTTAATAAGTGCTTCAATTACGTGACTACTGAAGAATTGTTTCAAAATAAATTTCTTTATGATTAATTTCAGCAATGATTTGTCTTTCTATTTATATATTGTGTGTATGTGTGCATGTGTGTGCACCAGTGCTCATATGTGGGAGGAGAGGTCATAGGTCAATGTCAGATATCTTCCCCAGTCACTCCTTGCCTTATCTTTTGAGGCAGAAGCTGTTTCTGAAGCCGGAGCTTACTGATTCAGCTAGACTGGCTGGCCAGGAAGTGCCAGGGGTCCTCAGTTTCCCCCTCCCCAGTGCTGAGATCACACGTACCATTGTCACGATGTCTGGCTCTCTGTGTCGGTGCTGGTGCTAGAACTCAGGTTGTTAGGCTTGCATGGCAAGCTCTGTGCCAACGGAACAGTTTCCCCACCCCGCCTCTGTACACTTACGGATCCGTGAGCTTACGCAGATGCTTTTTTTTCTCCCCGGGGAGAAAAAAAAATTCCTGAGTGGAAAAGGGTTAAGAAGCCCTTATCCACAAATCATGCTGCAGACACATCGCTTCACTGGCTCCACAAATGTTCCCTCCGGTATTTTCATTACTTCTTCAAGGGCATTTCCTTCTTTTGTCATGGTCTTTACGGTCATACAGAAGATAAATACAGTTTTCAGAGATGAATGAAATATAGAGTCCTTGTGATGTCCAGAGGCCACACAAGGGGAAATCTGATATCTCACATTCATTGATGAAGAGATTTATTTATTATTATTATTATTGCTATTTGTATCATTATAACTATTTGTGTGTGTGTGTGTGTGTGTGTGTGTGTGTGTAAATGCCACAGCTCAAATGTGGCAATCTCTCCTTCTACCTTTATCTGAGTTCCAGGGATCAAACTCAGGTCCTCTGGCTTGCATAGCAAACACCTTTTCCAGCTGAGCTGTATCATCCACCCCCTTTTCTGTTTTAAAAAATAGCTAAATTTTGGGATGATTTCTTCTACAGACCTAGCTAATATAGCATCTTTGCTGTGTGGGTTTTTAACAACCTTTTCTGATTTGGGTCTACTCCAAGGACCCAGCCTGGTGATGACTGGGACTGGGAAGCTAGAGGCTATTGAGGGTCCTGGAGTCAGAGGAGAGTGCCTGGAGCAGCAGGAAGTAACTGTGATGACCTCATTGCTCAGAGAATGGTGGTGGAGGAACACAGGCCTGGAGAATAAAGCATCTCTGTCACACAAGTCCAGCTGGCCTGAGCAAGTTCTCAGTGACATGCTTGGACTAAAAGTGTTAAAGACTGTGGCCTTCCCTTTGCCAGGACTGGAGCTCCTAGCAGGTTACAGGAATAGGATGAGATGCAAGAGGGATTTAGGGCAGCCACACCAAGACCAGAAGCTGCTATTAGAATGTAGAGACCTGTGATCCTGATCAGCCTGTTTTACTTTCTGGATAATTTCCACCTTGTTGTAAAATCTCTTTTGAAGGGGTTATTTTTGAAGATGCATGTGATAATGTAGGTGAAGCTTTTTATAGAATGCGCTGAAGAGGCGTATGATAACGGTAGATGGAACTTTTTACGGAATGCACGTGAACGATTGATTTTGTCATAATTCCTGGAAGAGGGCCAAGTTGAGGGTCCGCCTGAATGTTTGTGCTGAGATCTGGGTGACTGGAAGAGGCCAACAAAGTCCTCTAAAGCAGGGGTGTGGAGACCAATGGTGGTGGGCCTCTCTTCAAAATAAAAGACTCATGGGAGTTCCAGAGACTACCTCTAAACGGCCCAGGAACCACAGAGAATTTGACTGCAAAAGCGCCACTGACTACTGAACATGAAATAAGCTCATTCCATCTTGGTATCTGTACTGCTGAGGTGGGATGGAGACACAGCTCAACCCTCATTTGACACAAAGACGCTCTTACAGATGGCTTATTCCAAGAAATCAATGAACAAAAATAGACAAACGTTCTCATCTAGAAGTCATGACTCATGGTTCTCCCGAGAAGTCTCATAGGAGCCAAACTCAGGAGAGTGGATTCACACCTCATTGATGCCAGCAATTTCACACTGAGGAGAACACTTCAGTCTAATGAGTTGAAAAATCTGATCATATCAGATGAGAAGCCACACTTCAGAATTTTTTGCAGAAACCATAGGAAATCCACGATCATAAAGGGTAGATGTAACTGGTCACAGGTAGGTAAAAAGATTTTAAAAGCCAGGCATAGTGGTGCATGCTTTTAGACCCAGCACTCAGGAGGCAGAAGCAGGTGCATCTCTGTGAGTGCAAGGCTGGCCTGGTCTATATAGTGAGTTCCAGGACAGCCAGGGCTACACAGAGAAACCCTGTCTTGAAAAAAATAACGATAATAAAAGAACACTTGTTTGGAGCTGGAGAGATGGCTCAGTGGTTAAGAGCCCTTGTTGCTCTTGCAGAGGACCTGGTTTCACTTCCCAGCACCCACATAAATGGCTCATAACTATCTGTAACTCCAGCTCCAGGGGATCCAACAGGCACACTTGGTGCACACACATGCATGTGAACAAAATATTCACACAGAAGAAATCAATAAATGAAGAGAGAGAGAGAGAGAGATTTCAAAAGGTGCTAGGCATGGTTGTGGATTCCTTTAATTCCAGTACTTGGGAGGCAGAGGCAGATGAATATTTGTGAGTTTGAGGCCAGCCTGGTCCACAGAGTGAGTGCTAGGACAGCCAGGGCTATGTACAGAGATGTTGTAAAGAAATTTTTTAAGGTGAATAAGACTACTGATAAGAGCTTGTGTGATTACTTCCAAGGCTTTCAAGGGTTATGTATCTGAGTCCACCATGTTTTAAAACTATGCACTCTTTTCTATTTAATTCCAACATAATTTAAAGATGGCATAAATTACACAGTCCTTACAGACGTCCCTTTTGGAGATGAGGTTACTCATCATGATGGAGGCATTAGTTTATGATCAGTCCCTACCAGTAAGTAGAAGGAAAAGTACTTGTCTGTTTATTTTTGTGACAGTGGATCAGCCCAGGATAGTTCAATTCATTTTGATTATTAGTATTTTCCGAAACAGGGTTTCTCTGTGTAGTCTTGGCTGTCTTGGACACACTTTGTAAACCAGGCTGGCCTCACACTCACAATGATCCACCTGCCTCTGCCTTCCCCAGTGCTTCCTGATTAAAAGCATGTGCCACGATGCCCTTAAATAATTTTGAAATGAAGGTTGGCCATTAACGTCTGCTCCTCCTCTTCCATCTTCTGAGTGTGAGGATTACAGGTGTGTGCCATCAGACCTAGTGTATACAGTGCTGGCAGCTGGACTAGGGCTTTGTGTTAGGCAAGCAGTCTACCAACTGAACTACATCCCTAGCCCCCAGGAAAGTGTTCAGTTAAAACATATACCTCAGGGCGGTTGGGAGGCAGAGGCAGGCAGATCTCTGAGTTCGAGGCCAGCCTTGTCTACACAGTGAGTTCCAGGACAGCCAGGGCTACAGAGAAACCCTGTCTTGAAAAAACCAAAAACCAAAAGAATGTTGGTGGCTGGAGAGATGGCTCAGCGGTTAAGAACATTGGCTCTTCAATTCCCAGCGCCCACATGGTGGCTCGCAACCATCTGTAATGGGATCTGACTCCCTCTTCTTGTGTGCAGGAAGACAAAGTACTAATAATACATGTGGTGTGTATTTGTCTTTAAAGTCTAGAAATCTTAATACGTCCTTTAATTATCCAGATGAAAAGCGCTGCGGTCATTTATTGTTCTTAAAAGAAATGGTGACATTTCTGTTAAACTAACTACAAATATTGATACTGTAAATTATGACTCTACAAAGCACCATTTTCGGAGCACTTACCAAGAGATCGTGAAAACCACCTGAGATGTTCATTAAACATTCTGATTCTAGCTGGCAGTGGTGGTGCACACCTTTAATCCCAGCTCTAGGAAGGCAGAGGCAGGCGGATCTCTGTAAGTTCAAGGCTAGCCTGGTCTACAGAATGAGCTCTGGGACAGCCATGGCTACACAAAGAAACCCTGTCTCAAAAAACAAAACAAACAAAAAAGTAACGCTCTCTTTGGTTTCCTGAGCAACGGTACCATTCGATCTGCCTCTGGCCTCCTGAGTTTATGCTTTGGTTTCTCTGCTCATGGAGATGGAGCGTCAGTGTGGCCATAAGCCAGGTTTTGGAATTTCCCAGGCCATGGGTGGACCTGAGACTGTGGTGACTTGACAAGGAGAGCTCTCTCAGGGAGACACTTGGTCTTCCCTCGGAGCGCCCCTCTTATCTCTGGGGCCAGAGCATACCACCACCATTCTTTCTTCCTAAAACAGTCTCATGTAGCCCAGGATGACCTCAGATGAAATTGTGATCCTCCTGTCTCCACCTGGTTGCCACCATGCCTGGTTTTATGCAGTGCTGGGGATCAAACCAAGGACCTCTTGCATGCTAGATGAGCATTCTGCCAATTGAGCTACATGCCTAACCTCTTCCTTATGTCATCAGCAGGTACGTCTATGTCTATGCTTCTGCTGTGCTTTTATTTACTTGAGCCCAGACACGTGGAAAGCGTGTGAGAAAAAGTCTGTTGTGGGCATGAAGGGTTAAATGGCTCATGTGACCCTGTGGTCCTGCTCCCAATACCCCCTTTCCTTGCTCTTGTTTGAGACAGGGTCTCAGTCTGTAGCCAATGCTGGCCTGGACTCAAGATCCTCTGCACAGCCTTTCCCCCTTAGCCTTCAAGAGGTTAATTACTCTGTCCCTGGTGCCATCAGCCAGGACAAAGAAGGCAGTTCTAACACAATTGTCTTATGCTTAAGGGAAGTCCATTACAATCATTATTATGTATTTAAGCCCCATCAACTAATTAGTATTTTGTCTACATTGGTATATTTCTTTATTTTTAGTTTACATACATTAGTGTTTGGACTTCATGTTTCCACGGATGTCAGATCCCCTGGAACAGGAGTTAAAGACCGTAGTGAGCTGCCATATGGTTGCTGGAAATCCAACCCAGGTCCTCTGGAAGAGCAGTACTTATAACTGCTGAGCCATCCTTCCAGCCCCTGTATATTTCTTTTTTGTAGAAATTATAGTGCATCTATAATCCTGCTATCTTTTATGCTGCCTAATATGAAACTTTACCCATACTGTCATAAACCCTTCATAGATGTTTTAGTGGTTGAAAACTCCATTTCATGGATGTACCATGCTTCATCGACCATTTCCTTAATATTAATCATTTAGTTTCCAATATCTCCCCTATTGTAACTAAGTAATACCACAAGGCAGACTTCTGTGCATTAAACTTTTCCCATATTTTATTTGCACAACCTTTATCATACAAAATAGGATTCTATGTTACACATTCATACTTCTCCAAATCCGGTTTTTGGACAGTCCTAAGGGTGCAGTCCTATTCTTTAACTTTCCTGTTGAAGACCTCCTGCCGCACTTGCAATGGTCCATGCCTCAAAGGCAGCATCTTCTCAAAGGGCAAAAGCCGACGCAGTCGCTTCTAGGAAGCTGAATATGTCCTGCCCACATGGAGGCTCTTGGCACTATCTGAACAAGGCCTGCTGGGGATGAAATGACAGCTTATCATCCCTCTGCTAGTGCAATCAGTTCTCCGAGCGGAGACCTGCCATCACAGTAACTTGCTGGATACCCAGGCTGCCGATCATCCTGGTGTTTGGTCAGGCCTTGCCCAGGGCCTTAGGGGATCTCTGTATCCATAGTATATATCTGAATGAGATCAGACACAATATTGTCAATGATTGGCTTGGTAAGGTCGTCACTAAACACCTGCCACCAAGGCTTCTCAGCCTCACCCTCTGCAGGCACCTCGACTCCATAGACCTGTAAGGCCAGGTAGAGCACTGCCACCGCTAGGTGCTGAGCCTGGAAGCGGAGGCACAGCCCCCCATGGTAGCTATCTCTTAGTAAGGCCCAGGCTGTCACAGAGATGGGGGTTCGCTGCCAGCTGTAACGATTCAGCCAGTTCTTGAGAGAAATCAAGTAGTGCAGCAGGTACTTATGTGGATGCTGGAAAGAGACCTGGAAGCGCAGAACTCGTAGCATAAGAAGCTCACATTGCACAATGCTGTCTCGTAGCTCCCAAAAACGGGAATCCAGCTCCAACGGCTCGCTGCCCGGGTTAAAGTACCTGTGCGACACGTTGATGATGTCACGAGTACGCAAATGCTGCTCCTCCACTTTGCCGGCCAAGTAAATGGAAGACATGGCGACCAGGTAGAGGTCATAGGCGTCCAGGTTGATCTCGCAGAAGAACTTGTGGTAAATGGTGCACGCGGTGGCGATAGGGATGGACTGCATGCCCAGCTTGACCCCTGCCTCCATGATAAACCGGGTTACTCGGAAGTGCACCCTCGCCTCGGGAGCCGGCCTCTCCTCGGCTCGCGGCGCCGCCGCACCTCTTCCGCAACTGTCCGGACGAACAGCCTCCATGAGGCCCAGCCGGCCGCCCCGGAAGGAGAAGCGCTCCGGCGCGCCGAGGCCGGCTCCGGGGGTCCTCGCGGAGGGGGCGTGGCCGCGTGACGGCACGCCCACACCCGCCCTGCCGCCACACCCACCCTGCCCGGCTTTTCCCCTCGTTTGAAGATGCTATCTCAGGAGGAGCTTGCTGGAGCCGATGGAATGCTATTTTTAAGACGTCTGAGAAGCTACCACTTCTAATTCCGGGGACTTTCTCACTGTTCCTGAGAATCTAGGCTCTGGACAGTCTGAGGGCCAACCCTCGCTCTGGCATTCGCCTGTGACCCGGGGGACCTTGGAGACCTTGGTTGACGCCTCTAGGTCTCAGTTCCTTAGGTGCAAACTGGGATGGTTGGCTGTCCCCTCCTCGCGGAGCTCTTGTGAAAAATGAACGAGTGATGTAGGCAGATGAAGTATGCTCCATAAGTTGGGCTTTGATTTTTGGAGACAGGATTTCTTCGCTTAGCCCAGGCTGCCCTTGTACTCTTGATTCTCTTATTTCAGTCGCCTGTGTGCTGGGATTTCAGGTGTGCGCCACCTCACTCAGTTCATGAAGTTTTAGTTTTGTTTTGATTGAAAGAAATCAAGGCACGGTTTCTCTATGTAGCCTTGCCTAGACCAGGCTGGCCTTAAAATCACAAGTGCTCCTCCCGTCTCTACCCAAGATTAAAGGCCTGTGTCACCACTGGCACCACCACCCAGCTTCAGCTCATGAACTTCAAAATTACTAATTTGTTTGTCTTTGGTTAGCAACAAAGATGGACCTTTCACTTATATTTGAGTCTTTGTCTGTATGAATTAAGACGTTTTACTTTATTATTTTTTATATTTTGGTTTTTCGAGACAGGGTTTACCTGTGTAGCTTTGGCTGTCCTGGACTCACGTTGTAGACCAGGCTGGTCTTGAACTCACAGCGATCCAGTGAGTTCTTCTCTTCCTCCCCAAGTGCTGGGATTATAGGTGTGGGCCACGGTGTCTGGCTTTATTTTGGGTTTTTTTTGAAACAGTATTTCTCTGTGTAGTACTGGCTGTCTTGGTCTCTCTTTGTAGACCAGGCTGGCCTTGAACTCACAGCAATCTGCCTCCCTGAGTAATTAAGATATTTTAAAGTGGAAAAAAAACCAAAACCTAAGCCATGAGGAACTGTAAAAAGAGCTATATGTATTAGACAATGTAGCAGATATGGATTTTTTCTGAGGGTTCGTCTAGCCCCTCAAAAGAGCAAGTCCTAGTACCTCGAAATTTCTATACATTTCTCATTTGGCCACTATTATTTTCCTCTTTAAATGTTTTCCCTAAGACTACATTCTTAAGTTTTATCTTTTGTTTGGTTGGTTTTTGTTTTGTTCTTTTTTTTTTTTTTTTTTTTTTTTGTGTGTGTGTGTGTTTTGTTTTTTGTTTTGTTTGTTTGTTTGGTTTTTGAGACAGGGTCTCACTCTATAGTTCAGATCTGGAACCTGCTATGTTAACCTGCTATGTTGACCTCAAACTCCAAAAGATCTGTCTGCCTCTGACTGAGAAGGTGTGGGCTACCAAATGCTACAGGAAAAACTATGTTGTTGTTAGTGCTGGGGATAGAATCTAGCACTCTACCCATGAGCTAAATGCCCGGCCACTTCAGTAAGACTTATTATTATTATTATTATTATCATCATCATATCAAAGGACTAAGTTGAGAGGGAGAACTGAGCCGTTTCCAGAGTTCTGCGGTACCCTAACTTCTGTAGGAGCCCATTGGTAAATTGAGAGTGTCCATCCTGAGTGCTGCCGTCTGCCTTAGCCCTGTAGGCAGGAGGGCAGAGCAGCCGGTGTCTGCTGCAGCTCCCCCTCCTCCTGAAAGCAGCTGTAAATCCATTTCCTGTCTTGTAATTATGTCTCGTGTAGTAATTAGCCCCTTCATATCAATGAAGCTGAATTTCCATGGGTAATGAAGCGAAGCCCCAGTGTGGGAGGCAAACTGAAATGTGGCATGGGCAGGTGAAGGCCTCCCAGATTTCCTTGGGGACAGAGGAAATAACCCTCCATATTCAAAGGCCACTGTGTGCCCAGCCTGGGGTTTCGTGCTCCCCCTCGCTGATTCCTGCGCCCCAGAGTCTACACTTGTCTTTTCTTGTTCATCAAACCATTGTGTGTTAAGCAATCAGCAGCATCCTGGTGAACATGCAGCGGGGCTTTCCCGAAAGGAGGAACAATAGCAGCTCGCCAAAGTTCTGCTTCAAAGGCAAACAGATCTCTCTGTGTTCAAGGCCAATCTGGTCTACATAAACAGTTTCTGGACAGCCAGGGCTACAAAAACAAAACAGAAAACCCTGAGAGCAGCTGGGCACGCCTGTAATCCCAGCACTAGGGGAGGCAGAGGCAGGCAGATCTCTGTGAGGGTTTTTTTTTTTTTTTTTTTTTTTTTCCTTTCTGTGTAGCATGGCTATCCTGGATTCGCTTTGTAGCGGACTGGCCTTGAACTCACAGCAGTCCAGCTGCCTCTGCCTCCTTGAGCCCTGGGGTTACAGGTGTGTGCCACTGCATCCAGCTCTTTCTTCTTTTTGTTTTGTTTTGTTTGTTTTCAAGTCAGGGTTCCTCTGTGTAGCCTTGGCCGTCCTGGAACTCAGAACAGGCTGGCCTCAAATTCACAGAGATCTGACTGCCTCTGCCTCCCGAGTGCTTGGATTAAAGGTGTGTGCCACCATGCCCTCACTACCCAGCTTCTTTCTTTTTTAGACAGATCTTACATAGTCCATGCTGGCCTTGAACTCCTTATCTTCCTGCCTTTGCCTCCTAAGTGCTGGGATTCCAAGCATGAGACACCACTTCCAGCTGGACCCTTTTTCTTTCTTTTCTGATATTTATATGTACTACTTTAACTATGTGTAGGTGTGAGTGTGTGTGTCTGCGTGTGGGTATGTGCATGTTGAATGTAAGTGCCTGGGGAGGCCGTAGGCATCAGATCCCCTGGAGTTGGGGTTACAGACTGTTGTAAGCAGCCTGACTTGGGTGCTGGGAATCAAACCCAGGTCCTCTGGCAGAGCTGTAAGTGTTCTTTACTGCTGAGCCATCTGTCCAGCCTTGAGCCTTCTATTGTCCCTCCTTCCTGGAAAGCCCGACTGCTTGTTTATCAGGATGCTACGGATTACTTAGTGACACTAACTGGTATGAGATGGTCTCACTATGTAGCTGGCCCCTGAACTCCTTCTGCTTCATCCTTCCAAGTGCTGGGATTATAGGCATTCGTGACCTTAGCTGGCCTGGCCTTGAATCCTTGAGAAAGCTACTCAGCCACTGATTAAGTCCCTTAGATCCCTGATCTCAAAAATGAGGACAAGGATTACTGTCCCTGTTGGACTGAGGAAGAGGTAGGGAGTTCCTGGCTTTTCTGGGACACGTCTAGGGAAGCAAAGAGTAATATGAAGTTCGACAGGGGTCCTAAAGAATTAGAAGTCCTCCAGAAAATTTCAGGCTGGATGTAAGAACAGGCCGGAGCCTTGGAGCCAGAGGAGGAAGCATCTCCAAGGAGAAGATTTATCTCAGAGTTCCAAAAACTTACCTCAGAGCTAAATCTACATATGCATATTTCCTGGCTTTTGTTTCATCCTTTCTATAAATTGTAACTCTGCTATTGGCAAGGCTGGAAGAAGCTAAGAATGTCTCTCTCCCCAGCTCTGGCCAAAACAAATCCTTTCTTTTCTCAATTCCTGTCTCCCAGTTTTTTTGTAAAGTAGCAAGCAAAAAACGCTGAGAGCTCCAGAACACTGTTACTTCCTTACTGGCTACTTCAGACCTGATCAAGACTGTGCACCTCTGCCTTGTTTAACCTCAGTAATTCTCTGAGGGAGGTATTGTTCGTCCTACATATAAATAAGAAAACCGTGGGATTGGAGATGGCTCAGGGGTTAAGGTCACGGGCTGTTCTTTCAAAGGCTCTGGGTTTGATTCCCAGCACCCACATGGTAGTTTACAACCATCTGTAATTCCAGTTCCCGGGAATCTGATGCCTTCTGGCCTCCAACAGCACCAGGCATGCACAGGGCGCACATGCACACATGCGGGCACTTGCAAATATAAAACGATTAATAAAAAAGAAGAGCTGGGCGGTGGTGGCGCACACCTTTAATCCCGGTGCTCAAGAGGCAGAGGCAAATGGATTTCTGAGTTTGAGACCAGCCTGCTCTACAGAGTGAGTTCCAGAAAAGCCGGGTCTACACACAGAGAAACCCTCTTTCGAAAGGGGGAAAAAAGCAGTCTAATAATTTTAGAGCCTTTCTTGAGACCAGCATTAATGATTGTACTGTGTGTGGTTTGTGTGCCTGTGTGTGTGTGCAGGCTAGAGAACAACTTTGTGTGTCCTTCCTCGGGTGCTGTTCTTCAGGCACTATCTACCTTCGTCTTAAGACAGGCTCTCTCACTGGCCTGAAAAGGTTAGGGTGGCTGGCCGGGGAATCCCAGGGATTCTCTTGTTTGTAAGTATGCACCACCACATCTCTCTCTCTCTCTGTTACATGTATGTATAGGTGTGGGTGTATGCATGTAAAGCCAGAGGTTGCTTCTTTAGTTGCTCTCCACCTTATTTTTTTGAAATAGAGTCACTAAATGAACCTGGAGTCCATCAGTTCCACTAGGTTGTCTGGCCAATGAGCCCCAGAGATCCACTTGTCTTTGCTCCTAGCACTGGATGAAAGACACACTCTGCCACCGTCTTTGTGTTTGTCAGGCAAGCACTTTACCAACCATGATGGTTAGTTTTAATGGCAAAGATGACACAGTCTAGAATCCCCTGGGAAGACAATCTCTGTTGTTGATTATTAATATTTAATATTGATTTATCTTTTAGTTAAACAGTGGTTATTCCTAAACCTGCTGTATACCCAAATCGCCAAACAGAGACTAGGATTTACTTAATTAACATAGAGCACAATGCTCTAAACCTCCAAGTCCGCATAATTTCATTCAGATTACACCCATTATATTTGCTTTTAGTCATATCTTAGGTCAGGTTCATCTATTCACGTGGTTCCAAGTCCTCTCCTGCCAATCTCTCCTCCCAATTCCCTCCCACTCACTTCTTTCTCCTCCCCTTCAGACCAGGATGCCCCACCCTATCCTCTCCATTGCTCAGCACTGGCTGGATGTTTAATTGACAATACAGAGAACAAATGGTGGCCTGTTTACACAAACTTGAGATAGATAATACTTAGAACAAGCATCACAATGCAATGTCCTGATTGAATCCAGATAGTGGGGAAAAGAAATCAGCATTTGAATGAACAAATGTATACATTCCACAAGAACATTTTACCAACAGTCTCAATGGTAGATTGTCTAGATTAAGTTGGCCCGGCTGGGGGTGCGGGTGGGGGTTGATTGCATTAGTTGATGTGGGAAGATCTAGACCACCTTGGGTGGCACCATTCCCTCGGTTTGGGACCTTGACAGTGTCTAAGAGTAGAGGATATAAGCTGGATAGTAGACATGCATGCATTCTTTCTCATTGTTCCTCTCTCTTCTCTGTGGAAGTGACCAGGGCCTCAAGTTCCTCCTGCCTTGACTTTCCCAAAATGATGGACCAGAATCTGGAATTATAGTCGGAATGAACCCTTTCTCCGCTAAGTAGTTTTTTTTTGTCAGGGTATTTTATCACAACAGAAATAAAATAAATAAAATAAACTAGGACACTAGCTAACTATCCTCCCAACCCTGGGTAAGCTGTTTCTAAGAACTTGGGCTTCGTTTATCTCACAGACACATAGTCTTGGATTCATACACGAATACCAATTTCCCCAGTTTACCAGTGTCTGTTTCATTATACCTTTGACAGAAAATGGCCTAATATTGAAATGAGTCAGCTATGACTCTCATCTCTGCAGGGCCCCAAGGGGCTGACTTCTCAAGCTGCCTCTTCAGTAACCAAACAGAGAAAACCTGAGTCTAGGCTGCAGCCTCAGAATGGGCTGTCGGGTCTCCTTCCCTACCAGAATACTTCTAGATTTTTTCTTTCTCTTTTTGCCAAAGCTGGTAACACCTACCTTATAAAACTGTTGCTGCTATTAAAATAAATATTTGCACATACAGGACGGTGCTGGTGGCTGGAATGTAATCCAGCTCTGTACACGTGTACATATAAGTAGTGTATCTGTGTGCCTCCACTTGCATGTACCTAGCAAGCTAGAAGCCCCGGGTACCCTTGCCAGTACCACAGAAAGCTGGTCTTGAGAGCACATGCCTGCAATCTCGGTGCTTCGAAGAATGAATTCGGGGCCAACCTGGGCTACAAGAGACCTTGTCTCAAGCAGACAGTACAGGGTGTATACTAGGTGCTTGGCAGCTGTCACAAACCCCCAGTCAGCTATTTCACAAAGTGCCTTTTTTTTTGTTTGTTTTTTTGAGACACTCTTTCTCTGTGTAGTTTTGGCTGTCCTGGATTTGCTTTGTAGACAAAGCTGGCCTCAAACTCATAGAGATCCACCTGCCTCTTCCTGCCTTAGTGCAGGGAGCACACAATTCTCATTTAGATGGCACAGCAGCTCTGTAAAGTGGATGGCAGCCTGGGCTGGCGGGAAGTTCAGGCTAGCTTGCCCTGCATATTGAGACTGTCTCTCAATAAATGAATAAACACACACACACACACACACACACACACACACACACACACACACAAAGCCCCTTGTATTTTTATGCTTCTTTATGCCTTTCTGGGCCTTCCTAGGGAAAACCTCTGGAGTCTGAGGGTGGCAGCAGGTGGCTTAGGGACTTGAGGAGAAGTAGGGGTGGGTGGTGCTGGCTGACCTTAAAGTGGGTTTGGCGGACCCTGTGATCTCTAGCTCTGTCTCTGACTAATTTTGGGAATGTTGTCTTTGGGTGACTTGTAAATGGTCTCTTTCCTTTTGGGGTGTCAGGCAGAGTCAGGATAAGCTTTGAAGGGTTTTAAGGAGTGAAAACAGGCAGGGTAAAAATAAACATTCACATTAATCCATTATCCTAATGATCATCCTAAAGATAAGCCTGATCAGATATGAGCATTGCTGAGATTGATTTGCTTAAAATAAGAAACTCATTTGCATTTTTCTGATTTTCCTTTACTTCATTTAGCTACATTAAGGGACAGCTGCAGCTCTTGCCAAGGACAAACATTTGAAATATATGAATATTGCCTGTGTGTATTTCTGGGGCTCAGTGTCCTCCCCCATCCACCTGTGGGTATTGTAATCTAGAGGAGAGGTGGTGGCTAAGGGAAGTTCAAGGTGACAGCTCCGGTTTGCTAAAGCGGAGCGAGCTTTTGCACTTCCATTTGATCACGTTGTATACATCAGCGGAGTCGGAGAGATGGCTGGTTCCAATGGCTTGGAGACGATCCTAGTCTGCAGTGCTCAATGAGATCATTCACACACCTCCTTTCATTAATCAGATCAACCTAAAGAGACATCTAGGAGAGATATTTGCATTCCCACTTACAGATGAGGGCACTGAGGCTCAGGGAAGATCAAGTATGTGGTTCTGGCCTCGTCCACAGCATCTCTGACGGGGTCAGATGCCTAGAGCAGCTTTGAGGAGGACACATTTCTCAGAGAGGAAGATAGGGTCTTAGGGGTACACGTGACCATGTGGCCTCCAGACACGAATAGAATAGATTTGTGAGTCCACAAATGGCATTTGTGTGTGCTTCTTGGCAAAGATGACTGTGGATAATAAAGACCCTCAAGGCCATTGCTCCTGAGTGTCATTGATCCTATTACTGCCTTCAGCTGGAGGCCCTGCTCCTCTGTAGCCGGCCACTCTTCAGTGTGCTTTTTGAGATTCACTTGAGGGGAAGGAACACAAGCTTTGGAACGAGGGAGTCATGGGTGGGGCTTGGCCTTGCTGTGAAGGTCAGCTGGTATTCTTAGGATGCTTTCCATGGAGAACTGAAGTTATTACCTGTGCGGGCTGGTTTTATGTCAGCTTGACACATATAGAGTCATTGGAGAGAAAGGAGCCTCATTTGAGAAAATGCCTCCACAAGATCAGGCTACAGGCAGGCCTGCAGGACATTTTCTTAATTAGAGATTGATGTGGGAAGGACCACCTCTACACCTGTGGTTCTGGATTCTGGCAAGCCAGGAGGAGCAAGCCAGTGAGCAGCACCCTCCGTGGCCTCTGTCTGCATCAGCTCCTGCCTCCAGGTTCCTGTTCTGATTTCCTTCCATGATGAACAAAGATGGGGAAGCATAAGCCAAATAGACCCTTTCCTCTCCAAGCTGCTTTTGGTCCTGGTGTTTCATCACAGCAATGGTAACCCTGAACTAGGACCACATCCTGCTTAATTAATATGCCATAGATTTGACCCTCCTGCCTCTACCTCCCAAGTGCTAGAATCACAGGCGTGTTGCTAAAATTCCTTCCTTACCTGCCCTCCTAAGGTTGCAAAGAAAAACCAAATTCCACCAAACTTCACTAGGGAACCAATGAGGGCGTTTTTTTGTTTGTTTGTTTGTTTGTTTTGTTTTGTTGTTTTTGTTTGTTTTGGCTTACTTAAGAGCGGTGACTCTTCCCTATGTCTTTCTGTAGCTCCTCCCTGAGGCTACAGCAGTTAGGGCAGAATTGCAAACAACTTGTTGGAAGGGGTGGATAGTGAAATCCCGTGACCTTCCTCAGCCCTCTTTCTAGGAAAGAATGTCAATACACAGTCAACAAAATAGAAGTGAGGATCTTTTGACACTTCTGGCCTCTGTAAGCACTCACCCATACAAGTACGGTACACACACACACACACACACACACACATACATGTATACATACACACAAATAATAAAATAAAATTAAAAAAAAATTAGAAGACCCTGTTTTATAAAGAGAGGGGGTGGGGAGAAAGAGAGCAGACAAGTGTCCTTGCCAGCCCACCTTTCAGCCATGAGTGTAGTGGGAATTTTCAAGTTTTGGTTTCTTTAAAAACACAGAAATAAACCAGGCAGTAATGGTACATGCCTTTAATCCCTGGCAGAGGCAAGTGGACCTTTGTGAGTTTGAGGCCAGCCTGGTCTACTAAAGCTAATCCAGGACATCTAGGGCTACACAGAAAAACCCTGGCATGAATGAATGAATGAATGAATGAACGAATAAACAAACAAACAAATAAATAAATAAATAAATAAAACCACAGAAATATTATAGTATGTTTTCATTTTAATCCCAGGTATAGGGATATGGGGCTGTTTCTTGGCAGCGGACTGATTTACCTCGTGCTCTAGCAGAGGCATGGTTTCGCCAGCTGCAGGTTGTTCCTGGGACTGTGTTACGTTTGGAATTCTAGGGACTTTTCAGAGGGGAGATAAATGCCTAGAGGTGTGGTAAATTGTTGTTTGAGGTTTGTTAAGTAGTTGTGTTCAAAGAAGAAAGCAGAAGAAAAAGAGCTGGGCTCGGTGGCACACACCTGTAATCCCAGCACTCAGGGGGCAGAGGCAGGCGGATCTCTGTGAGTTCAAGGCCAGCCTGGTCTACAAAGAAAGTCCAGGACAGCCAAGGCTACACAGAAAAACCCTGTCTCAAAGAAACAAAAAACAAAAAACAAACAAACAAAAAAAAAAGAGGGGGAGGAGGAGGAAGAACAAGAAGAAGAAATTAGATATCCAGTTGTCAAAGATCAAACTTGCCCCAAGAAGCTTGACGCCCCTAATTATCAGGAATAATGTCACCCATTTTCCTCTCTGTCATTTTGTTCTCTCCTATCTAGTGTTAGGGGATTGAAAGGGTGGAAGAAAAGGGGTGAGAGGGTGGAAACAAAAAACAAGCTGCAAAGTAGCAAACACTGGCTACACTGGAAGACTTGCTTTGGCCAGCTGTGCCCAGAGACTGGGTGTGTGGATAAGCAAGATACAGATGTACTATTCAGCTCCATGTGTTTGGTGCGTGGAGGGGTTAGCGAGTAAATCCTTTCACGGTAAGGAGATTTAAGGACTTGGAACTTCCATGCATAAGACCACAGTCCGGTGTCTATGTGGTAATGTCGTCTCCATGTGTCTACAAGACAGGTCGGGTTTGTTCGTTCGTTTGGTTGGTTTTTGTTTTTGGGTAAACATGCTATATTCCTCTGCTTTGCCCGATTTTTATTTCTCTAACAAAAAGTATTCGACTCATCCCCTCGCCTGGCCAGCTCCCAGACACCCTTCAGGATGCAGCACCCATGGTCTCTTCGCTCTCTCCACTTGCCCTCTCCTCACTAAAGGTTATTTATTCGTTTTCTTCTTCACCCCCCCATACCTTTCACTAGTCATTACTCTGTTACTATTACTTGTTATTAGTTTTTGTGGTGCTGGGGATCAAGCTCAGAGCTTCCTAAACGGTAGGCAAGTGCTGTGCTGTTCAGCTGTGCTGTCCAGCCCCCGCCCCCATAGATAAGCCACCCATTTTCCACATAGCTTGAAAGATCCCAGGAGGACATTCCCATTCCCTTTCCCTGACTCCCTACCCACCGCCAGTTTGAAAAACAAAACAAAAAGACCGAAAACCGAGCCAGGGCTACGTGTGCATTTGGGTGGTTCTTCGCTTTGCTCTCACCTAACAATGCTCTTGGAGTCGTTTCTCGGCAGAGCATAAAGAAACCCTTTCTTCCCTTCCTACGGCAGAGTGCTCTTTGTGTGAGTGCGCTATCATTCTGGAGCCAGCCTCCTGTTGGTGGACATTTAGGTCAATCCCAACCTTTTGCCATTGCAGACAATGCTGCATTGAATAGCATTGTCAGTGCGTGATTGTGCCCCTGTGGGTGTGTATTTTCGAGATAAATTCTTCCAAGTGGGATTTCTGCGTGAAAGGATGGGTGTATTCATAATTTCAGGTGTCATTGCTGTGTTGTTCATCTTCATGGCTGCACCCGCCACTGATACCATGACCAGCTGTGCAGGAAAGACCTTTCTCTGTCCCATCTTAGGAAACATCAGTGCAACTCAGGCCTCTGTCTTCCCTGGGATGTCATGTCTCATCAGTCCATCTGGTGTTGCTATTATTGTTGTTGTTTCGAGACAGGGCTTTCTCCCTGTAGCCCTGGCTGTCCTGGACTCACTTTGTAAACCAAGCTGGACTCAAACTCACAGCAACCCACCTGCCTCTGCCTCCCAAGTGTTGGGGTTAGACAGCCTGGCGGTGCTGTTTTTTCGTGTCAGTCCACAGCCCACATCATACTGCCTCTTCTTTGCTGACACAGCTTTCTGCTGCACTGGTTTCTGAAGACCCCGTAGGTCACTGATGTGAATTACTTTACACAGGTGCTTGAAGACTAGGCAATTGGGGCTTATCTCTGGGTGTCAGTCCAGCGGAATTCTGGGACTTCTGTTCAGTTTCAGGGGGTTGATAGTCCAGGCCGGACTCAAACCCTCTATGTAGCCAAGGATGACCTTGAACTTCCAGATCCTCTTGCCTCTACCTGTCAAGTGTTAAGAGTCACAGGCATAGATACCACCACAGTGGTTTGTTTGGTGCCGGGGGCGGGGCCAGGGCCTAGGCAAGCACTCTGCCAACTGACCTACATCCCCAGCCACCACTCACGTTTGGAACTCTGGGGCCCTCAAATATAGGAGCGCAGCTAAAAGGTCAGTGCCACACTACCCCGGAGGTACCCACAGCAGATGGCAGGGCGTCTCTGAGGCTTCCGGTTCTGCTCATCATTCACCCGCTCCCCCAGGAGTCTCATCTTTCACGCTGTTTTTCATTTTGTCTGAGCCGGAAGACTAAGCTTCGTCTCGTGGAAAAACCCACACTGCCCTCCAACCCCACAAATGAATCTTTCAACCTCATGATTATTATTGTCTGGAAGGGTGGGAGCAGAACTGGGAGCAGAATTTGGCCCCAGAAAAGCAAGGGCAGCAAGGCAGGTGGGAGTAATCCCCGGTGCCCGAGGTGGGGGAGGGGGTGGCAGATGGCTCCCCAGGCAAGCCTTGAAAGCCAGGATTAAAAAGTCATTTTCGGCGTGCTGGGAACCGGACTGCAGATTTGGGTCACCACGCTTAACTCTTCCCTGACCTCGGGGCCGAGACGAGGTGTCCTACCTCGAGGGTGAGGCTGGATGAAAACCCCCTAGTCCCCGGTTTGAAGCCTCAGGGACAGCACCTGGAGATTTCAGAAACTGTGTCAAGCCTCTTCGCTGGGACAAACTTAGGAGCCCTTCCTGAGTTCGTTTCTCCTCAAGGACTTATATCAAAGCCCCTAAATGACACCTCGTCCAGTTATTCAAGGTACAGCAGACAGTTGTCATACTAAAAGGAAGTTATTATGTCACTTTCTGCTCTGCTGTTCTTTTTTTCCAAATGAGGTCTTTCAGTAGCTGGTCCTGTTCCCCTTCTCCAGCTCATCCCTGCCCCGACTCATAGCCTCATAAGAATTTATTTATCCAAAAGCCAACATACTGAATTAGTTTCCACAAGGAATGATCCCTCCCCCCTACTGGTGAGATTTTGACAAATAGTTTCCCTTTTTCTCTTTGGTTGCCAGAAAACTCAAAGCCAAACTTACCAATGAATGCCATCATCTTTATGAATATATTTTCTTTTTCTATACATCTTGTTAACATATTGTAATTTATGTTTTCCCTTGGTCCTGGTTGTATTTTTCTGTTTGTATTCTGCTGTATTGTTGAATGAATTTCCTATGTGTTGTACCAAATCCTTTGTGCCACTAGTAGAGAACATACCCCCCCCCCCCAGACAGGGTTTCTCTGTGTAGCCCTGGTTGTCCTGGATTCACTTTGTAGACCAGGCTGGCCTCAGAGATCCACCTGTCTCTGCCTCCCTGAGTGCTGGGATTACAGATGTGCACCACCGCGCCTGGCTTCATTCATTTTTAAGATCAGTGTCTGTCACGTGCTTGATACTGTAGGAGATTAGTGGCTGACTCGATAAAATTTATTTAAATATTTTGTTAACTTTCAGACCTGGGACAAGTGGCTGAGGTGCCTGTTTAACATACCAAAGTGGACCAGAGATTCATCAGGTTCTCCCAGCATCCCTCAGCCAGGACCTGGGACAGGGTCCTCCTGACTGGTATACCCCGCCCCTACCTATAATCCAAGCATTTTGGTTACCCACCCTCTTGGTATTTTTGGCCTCCTGGCTGCTGCACATGGCTCCCCTACCTCACATGGTTCAGGAGCTTCATTCCTGGACATCTCCCAGATGTGTCTTCCTCTGGCTATGCTCTCCCACAAATCTATAATACACTTTCTCCTTCATCATGCCTAGGAACAGTCATGATCTTTCCTTTCCTTTTTTTTTTCCCCCTCTTTTTTCATTCATATTTACTGCCTGTCACATGCTGGAATTATGCATAAGGCCTTTTCCGTCATCTGTGCTAATGATTTTCTGACATAGATAATTAAACGAGACCTCACAAAGCGTTTGGCCCTGTCCTAGCTACTCTTTCTGAAGAGAGCATGCTGAGAGCAAGATCTTGACATGCAGCCAAGCTATCCTTGAACTGGAAATCCCCCTGCCTTAGCCTCCAGAATGCTGGGATTGAAGGCCTGTGCCACTACCTCCAGAAAAGGTAGCTATCAGCAGACAACACTAGTGGGTATTTGTGTGTACCTTTGTGAGTTTGTGTGCATGACATACATGTATGTATGTGTCTGAGGCCATTGGACGGTGTTTAATCCCCTGGGATTGGAGTTACAGACAGCTGTGAGCTGTTCAGCGTGGGTGCTGGGAAACCCACCCAGGCCCTCTGCAAGAGCAGTAAGTACTCCTAACCACTGAGCCATCTCACCACCCTAGCTCTACACTGTGAAAGTTTAATGGACAAAACCAAACCGAACCAGAGCTGAGAGCCCGGGAGAAGCAGGCAGAGCGGGCATTCTTTGATGCATTCAGTAACTACGCCTTTACCTCTAGACGGGAAGCCTCCCTGTGCTCTGGGACCAGGCCTCATCCTGGCTCCAGAGCGTGTGCAAGTGACCCAGATAGGGCCCTCAGTGCTCTGTATTCAGCACCAGTATCGGTTCAGGGTGTAACATGTCACCCACATGGGCCCAACGTGAAGTCCACGTGGGTGTTGTGGGGAGGAGTGTTGTTTCCTTACTGCGGCGTGGGAGTCTGGCCATATGTGTGACTGAAGTGCGGGCACCATCCTCCCACCCTGAACAGATGCCCGTCTGATAGGGGGCCGACGGGGAGGAAGTAGAGTCTAGAGGCAGAGAAGAGTGGTGACAGGTCCTGAGGACTTTTTATTTGCCTAGATCCAGCCATACCAGAAGCCAGCAAGATCCGTCTCAGGATGGATGAACAAATGGTTCAGTTCTAAGCGAGCAAACTCTCTCTCTCCCTCTTTCTCTCCTTCCTAACTGCAGCCACAGTGTGACCTTCCGCCTCATGCACTGCCACCGTGCCTCGGCCGCCATGACGGAATGGACGGACCCTCAGTCCGTGAGCCGAGATAAGCCCTTTCTTCCGTAAGAAGACATTTGCTTTTGTCAAATGTTTTGCCACAACCATGAGAAAAATAACCACTAGAGTTAGTTTCTAATCCCTTGCAACAACAACAATGGAACACCCCAACTTACATACAGGTCTCAATACATTTTCACCCCCACTTACTGGACCGGCCCATCATGGAAGCTAGTAAGTGGCGGCATTCACAGCTGAGGCCAGCTCTGGCTGCACATCGTGTTCACAGAACCGCTCAGCTGGGGTGCCAGACAGAAGCAAATGAAGCCGGTGGATTCGGAGCGGCTAAGGATGGCTGGCCATTCTGTAAGAACTCCTCACACACAGGCATTCACCTCTGCTCTCTTAAAGGGAAACCTGGAAACAGCAGGACCCCATTGTCACAGGCTGAGGGGGATAACCTGGGACCACTGTGGTGGTCTGATGGTGAAATGTCCTCCAAAGGCTCATGTGTCAGAATGCTCGGCTCCCAGCTGCTGGCCTCTGGAAGGTCATGGAACCTTTCCGAGGGGAAACCATGCTGGAGGACCTGGGTCAGTGGGACCAGCGTTGAGGTTTTGTAACGTGGGCCTGTTTTCTATTTGCTCTCTGCTTTCTGAGCGTGGCTGCTGTGTGACCACTCACCTCAGACTTCTGCTGCCAATCTTTTCCCTCCCTGATGGAGAATCCCCCACCCGCTTGAACTGTAAGCACCCCCCCCAAAACAAAACACCCTTCCTTCTTAAAATTGTCTGTGTCAGGTATTTTGTCTCAGTCATGAGAAAAGTAGCTAACACAACCACCCAGGGACCTGTCCGACCTGCCGACTGAGTGCACTTAGTATAAGCACTCAGAGGTTAGGGTTTGGGTAAGGGCTGGGATTAAGGTTAGGGTTAGGGTTAAGGCTGGGGCTAAGGTTAGGGTTAGGGTTAGGGCTGGGTTTTAGGTTAGGACCTGACCTGAAACCATGGTCCAGGAGGGTGCAGCTACAGCTTAAGCCAGAGCAGATCTTAGCATCACCCATGTGATGCTGGTTTGTCTGGCGGACAGACCGCAAGGGTTCCGAGGTCACGGGAGCTTCCACTCAGAAAGGAAAGGAAAGACCTTTGGAGTCAGGCAGTGTGTGACAGAGTCCAGGTCCCTGCAGGCAGCCCCTAAGAGATCAGGGCATGAAGCTGTGAAGGTAAAGCCACACGTGCAGTAGACACCCTGGTAGGGGAACCATGATATTTTCATGGCACCTGCAGGGCAAGAGAAGAGCCAGCGTGGGAGAGCGGGCACGTGGACTGCCACCGCATGTCTAGATGAGTGGAGCTGTCTAAGCTTACTGGCGGTCATATGGGGACAGCATGTACCAAAGACCAGGCGTGAAGCTACAGCCTTTGAGGTCTTCCCTGGTGGGGTTTGCTCTTGCCTTTATCTCTTCTTAGGTTCCTGTTTCTTCTTTTGAGGATAAGAATTTGTACTCTGGCTTGATGGTGGGGGTCACTGGACTTTAATCCCAACACTTGGGAAGGCAGAGGCAGGCAGATCTCTGTGAGTTCAAGGCTGGCCTGGTGTACCAGGACAGCCATTGCTACATAGAGAAACCTAGTCTCAAAAAAATGAAGAAGAAGAAGAAGAAGAAGAAGAAGAAGAAGAAGAAGAAGAAGAGAAGGGGGGGGGGAGAGAAGGAGGAGGGGAGAAGAGAGGAGAAGGAAGAAGAAGAGGAGAAGGAAGAGGAGGAAGAAAAGAATGTGTACCTGTGTCACTGTATATACTTACTGTTTTACAGGTGCTCACAGATAATACTTTTGCTTGAGTCTCAGAGAAGACTTTGAACTTGAATCTTTAGATGGTATTAGAACAGTTGGGAGCACTGAAACCCTTGAAGATGAAATGGTTACATGTTTCGTTATGAACTAAGTGACCTTGAGCCCTTTGAGGACCCAGGCAGAAAGCACCTATTAAGAGGATGTGTCAGGGTGTTGGGGTGACAGGATGGGCTTGCAGTGGTTCCTATTCATTGACAGCATGGTTAGGCTGAGAACCACCAAGCAAGCAGACCTGGGTGTGTCTGTAAGGATGTCCCTAGAGAGTGGGGAGACAGACCCTAAGGGTGGGCAGCCCTCCACAGCCCATGCTGTGAACTGCTCGGCTCTGCCACACCCTCCCCAATATGACGGACTGAACCCCTCAAAACTGTGATCCTAAAATAACCCTTTCCTCGCTGGGGCATTTGTCATAAAGACAAAAACTCACACACACACACCACATGACCCATCTCTTTGGCTGAGTCATCGTCCTTCCTGAGAGGAGCATTTTCACTGCAAAAGGAAGATGAAGTTTGACAAATGAGGTATAGCTGAGCTCTCTCTCGTCCCCAGACCAGCAAGGCTGCTGCAGGGAAGCCCATCTTGAGCAGCTGCAGGCCTGGCTCTCCCTTCTCTGTGGCCCTGAAAAGACTCTGCTCCCTGGGGCTGAGGCTCTGTGTTGCCCACACTGACACCAGTGCCCACTTCTGGGCTGCCCCTCTGCTTGCTGTACCACTCCCCAACTTCTGGGAAGGAGGGAGACCTGTGTCACGCCTGCTTTTGGTGCCATGGTAACCTTGTGAGCAAAGAGAACGAAGGTGAGCTAATGTCCCTGGGTCTGCAAGTACTGCGGCTCACAGGGCATCCCTTTGCCTCCGGGGTACACCGAGTTACCTGGAAGAAGGAAAGAGCCGGAGGCCCACTTATGGACATTTGCATCAAGTGTTGCAGGAAACGCACTCGGGAGAAAGCTGCCCACTGGGACAGAGTTCTGTAAGACTTGCTTAACTAGCTGTGCTCACCCCTGGTAAGACTTAGCCCAGGAGTTCAGCTAGACTGGCTTGTTCAGAGTTTAAAGAGATGCTGAGGACAAGGTTTAAAAACTAGTCCTAAAGATAGGGAGATACCTTGGTGGGTGAAGCACCTACTGAGTAGGCATGAGGACCTGAGTTCAAATCCCCAGAATCTACATTAAAAAACAGACATGGCTGGTATCCGCCTGAAACCCTAGTGCTGAGGAGGCAGAGACAAGAGGATCCCTAGGGCTTACTGGCCAGCCATTTAGCCAAAACAGAAACATCTAGGTTCAGTGAGAGACCTTGCTTCAACTAAATAGATAACTTGGAGAACAATTAGAGGAAGATGCATGAAGTTGACCTTTGGTAAACCCACAGTCATACACAGACACAGACACACAGACACACAGACACAGACACACACACACACACACACACACACACACAGGGGGCAAGTGCACACACACGGATAGAAATTAACAATTCAAAAAGTGCTTTAAAACATCAGCTCTCTAGAAGAACAAAATTCATGTCTATTCATACACATAAGCCCTTGTTATTGACTAAATATCTGTGTCCCTCCTCAAGTTTTACATTGAGCGCTACATCCAAGTATCGCCGTACTGTGATGTTTTAAAAAAATAATTAAGGTTAAATGAGGTCATCAGGATGAAGGCCTGATCCAACAGAATTAGTGACCTCCTGAGGAGAGACGCTAGAAGGAAAAGGCTGTGTGAGGACACAGAGAGAGGGTGACCCATCAAGCCAAGAAGAACGGCTTCACCAGAAACCAACCCAACTAGAACCTTGATCTTGAAGTTTGTAGCTTTTTTGTTTGTTTTGTTTTGTTTTTGTTTTTGAGGCAGGTTTTCTCTGTGTAGCCCTGGCTGTTTTATAGACCAGGCTAACCTCGAACTTACAGACATCCTCCTATGTCTGCCTTCCAAGTGCTGGGATTGAACGCGTGTGCCACCCCACCCCCCAGCTGTAGATTCTCAACTTTAGTAATTTTCTTTTGCTAAAGGTACTCAGTCTGTGGTATTTTGTTATGGTGGCCTGAGCTTATGAATGTGTGTGCACAATAGGCAAAGAGAAAACAATTCCAAGAGCTGGAAGGATGAGCCGGTGGCTAAGAGTGCGTGCCGCTCTCCCAGAGGAGCAGGGTTTGTTTCTCAGTAATGGGCAGTTCACAGCTGCCTATAACTGCAGCTCCGGGGAGATGGTGTGTCCCTGGCATGCACGAGTACCTGCAATTCGTGTGCATATACCGACAGGCACACACACACGTGCATACTCAAAAATAAAAACAAAAAGTTTTAAAGTATACAGTTTTTTTTTTAAAGGAAAGAAATAAAAGTACGTTATTTAATTGTAAATTCCACATCAGCAATTCAATCTTTCAGTACTTCTCTTGCCTGTTGCTGAACTGTTGGAACTAAACTGGTTTTAATTCAACCATGATTGGACAAAATTACACACACACACACACACACACACACACACACACACACACACACACA
>NW_026595981.1:4479229-4522677 GCF_907164565.1 Psammomys obesus
ACACACACACACACACACACACACACACACACACACACACACACACACATCTGGGCCAATTGGAGCTTGTGCCACAGATGAATGAGTCTAATTCCAGCATGTTCAGCACTAGAGTGCTTATTTAGCAGGAGTCCAAGCCTTAGCGATGAAAAAGGAAGCGGTGTTTAGTAACAGATAACCAGTTTGTGGCCAGCCGGTAAGCCCAGCACTTGGGAGGCAGAGACAGGGGGATGATGAGTCCCAGCCAGCCTGTCCTATTTAACAAGACCCTGACTCAGAAAGCAAAACAAAACGCCACCACCGACAAAACAGCTTGCAGATTTTTCTGAGAATGCAGCAGCTGGCTCCTGTGAGCCGTTAGCAGAACTTCACCGTCGGCTGCTGAGCTCCACCTTTCAAAGCTCCATCAACCGACCAGCTAATATCAACTGAGCTCTGAAGGCAGCCTCCACTTCCCTAAGTGACATCGTTAGCCATGGCCTTGAATAATTTGGCCTAGTGTGGATCCCCGAGGCCAGTGCCTCTTAAAATGCGATCCCTGTGCCAACAGCCTCAACATCACCTTAAGCTCTGTACAAACGCAATTCTGGCCCACTTTGGACTACTGAATCTGGGCCTCCCGGGGACAGGGCCCCACAAGGCCGTCTCTGATGCTTCTGGTGGCGTTCAAGGTGTTTCTGATGCATCTTCAAGCTTGATGTTCCCTTCATAGGACGGCAGTTTGAATAGTTCCGCTCTTTGGAGGAACAGACATTGTTCTTGGCCCCTGCTGTGGGTGAGGGAATGTCAGCTTTAATATTCAGAACCCTCGTTACTACTCCAGGCCCCCCACACAGCGGTGGTTAGGAAAAGAGTTCTCATCAATTGGTCCCCAAGCAAGGCTTAACCTCCACCCGACAGGCTTTGCGAAACAGTGCCGAGAGTAGGGAGCTGCTGGCAGTCTCTGACCCCCGGGCTCATGCTTGTGTCTGTGTTCTCCGGCGCTGTGAACACAGCGGGGGCTGTTTAAATGGTCGGCAGTCTGCAGAGGGGCTTCCTGCTTGGATTCAGAGCTCAGTGCTGATGCCCCACTTATTCTGTCCCGTGACCCACACTCCGCTCTCAAGTGAAAGTTGTCTTTTGCTGCAAATGAGCTGAAATCAGAGAAACGCTGAGTCAAATCAGCTTAAAAAAGTTGATCCAATATTTTTCACGAATACCCCCACAAACATGTACTTTTTTTTTTTTTTTTTTTTTTTTTTGCAGTGCTGGGTATCAAAACCAAGCTCGTAGATGCTAGGCAAACAATCCACCATTGAACTACACTCCCAGCTGTTATTAATTTTCATAACTTAAGTCTATGGCCTCCAAGTTCTTTAAAAAAAAAAAAGCTAAACAAAACAAAAAGCAATATTTATTTATTTTGTGAGGGCCATGCCATAGCGTTGATAGAAATGTTGTGAAGGCAAGGAACACGGAAGGACAGGGTTAGGGTGCGTGTGTTCTAGGAGTTTCCTGTTCGTCGAGAAAGAAAGAATGACAAGAAACTGGGGTGGTGACCTCGGGCACCACCGTGAAGCGCCTGGAGACCCTACGCTGGCGTTTGGTTTTTATCTAGGGGCATGGTGCCTGCCTGCAATTCCAGCATTCTGGAGGCTGAGGCAGGAGGATTGTGAGCTTCAGGCCAGTCTGAGCTATATAGCTAAGTCCTGTCTCAAAAAAAAACAAAAACAAAACCAAAAAAAAAAAAAAAACCAGTCTGAAATATAAAAAAGTCTAAAGAGCAACAGCATAAACTGAATGTGATGGTGCACACCTATAATCCCATCACCGGGGGGTGGAGGGAAGAAGATCAGGAGAGCGGTCATCAGCTGCTTAGTGAGTTCAAGGCCAGCCTGAGCTAAATTAGACTGTGTCTCAATAATAAGTAGATAAACAGATAAATAAATAAATGTGTTCATCCAGACGAATAGGCACCTCCTGAGTAGTTTTAAGCAGAGTGCCCATGTGATCCTATTATTTCTGAAGGGTCGTTCAAGACAGAGTTAATGGGCAAATAGAGGGAGTAAGACTGCAGGGAGGGAGACACCTCTGAGCCTGTCAGCCAGGAGGAGAAAGTGATAGTCTGAACTGAGGTAGTAACAGGGACTGGAGAAGAGGAACCAGCCTTAGCAGAGCCTGTGCTAAGGTTGGTGAGGGAGGTGGTAGTCCCAGAGAACAGACAGGCTGTGGTGGGGAGCCTTTCCCTGAACGGGACAGGAGGAGGTTCGGTTGGGGTTAGAAGCATCAGAGCTGAGCTGGCAGGGATGCTACTTGGCTCTTGTCTTTTTTTTTTTTTTTTTTTTTTTTTTGTGCCCTTGACTCCCCTCCCCACCCTTGCACACACCAGGGCAGCCGACCGCATTTTCAGGCTTCGTGTCTCCCCCAGACTCCACCAAGAAACATAAAGCTGGAGCCGAACACTCCACGCTCTTGGAAGAAATAAGATGTGATGAAAAATGAACAACAGTCTTCGAGGTAATTTTTGATTAATTGCTCCAAAGATTGTCACACAAGAAAACACTCGTTTGATCTCCTAGTCTACTGGGAAATGGAAGACTTGCAGAAAAATTCGTAGGGGTGTAATTGGGGTCTTTTGAATAAGGGTAAGGAGAACCTGGCTTAGTGGCTCATGCCTTTAAGTCCAGTACTCGGTAGGCAGAGGCAGGTGGATCTCTCTGAGTTCAAGGCCAGCCTGGGCTACAGAGTGAGTTTTGGGACAGCCAGGGTTACACAGAGAAATCGTGTCTCAAAAAAAAAAAAAAAAAAAAAAAAAGCAACAACAAAAGGGTTAGGGGAGAGAGATCCTAAGTACCTTACAAGGAACTACTGAAGACTTTATTGAGGTTTTATTTTGTTGGTGCTCAACACCTTACAGACCAATGACGAAGGCAGGAAGAGAGAGCCTGGAGGCTCAGCCTATGGAGACAGAGGGCTGCCCAGTCCCCGTGCCGTGCTGGGCATTAACAAAAGGGGCTGAAAAGTGTTTGCCGGGGGAGCCTATTCCAGGGTGGGCGGGGGCCAGAAGGACAAGCACCACTGATAATAAATGGTGTTGATAATCAATCGTGCCCAATGGAGTTCGTTCTAGGGGATGTTTACCTGAGCCCTTGCAGTGGGACTTCATCTTGTGTTCTTGTCTTCTCCTCTCACACTTACCCAGGCATCTAACAACAAAGTGTACGCATGGTGTGAGCCCCCTCGGGAAATCTAAAACTGGCCGTCGCTGGTCAGCTTGCCCATATATTCATTCATGTTGTTGAGCTTGGTTTTGTTTTGTGGTGATGGAGAAATTAAACAGTTGGGCTTTTGTTTGGTTGGTTGGTCCTGGCACTCCCTATATAGACCAAACTGGCCTAAAACCTGCAGAGACCCTACTGCCTCTGCCTCCTGACTGCTGGGATTAAAGGCGTGCACCACCATATCTGGCAACAATTGGGATTTAATTTGTTTTTTCAACTGTATTTGTTTTGTGTGCCATGGTGGGTGTGGAGGTCAGAGGATGACTGTGGGAGTCACAGACTCCTTCCTCATGTGTGGCTGGGAGCAGAACTCAGTCTCCAGGGTTGGCCACAAGCGCCCTTCCCCACTGTAAGGACTGTTTAATGTTGAGACAGGGCCTTGTGTATATAACCTTTAGTGGGCCTGGAATTCTGTATGTAGCCCAGGCGGGTCCTGAGCACTGGGATTACAGGCATGCAGCACCATCCCCATTGTCTTAGACGCAGGCATGCGCGCACGTGCTGTTAGCCGTGGACAACATTAGCCTAGGACCTTGCCAGTGAAGATGTCCGGCCTGAGAGAACACACCATACAAGATGATACAGGGCTTTATTATTTCACAGGTCTCTCCGACCTGCCTTGGCCCTGTCTGGGCCTTTTATATCTGTCCCGATTTTTTTTTTTTTTTTTTTTCTCATTGGGGCTTTGTATTGGACAAAATGTACCAGTTAGGCTGGCTCTGATGGCAGTGACGACAGGCAAAGGCTGTCACGTGACTGTGGCTGTTGGGGGCGTAGGTGGTGTGGTGTCACCTGGGTGGGTGCTGTGGTGTTGGGACAGGTGGATCCTTTCACACGCCATGCACTTGCGAAGGCGTTTGGTGCTGAGAACTGTTTGTTTCTTCGCCTCGCAAGCTGTCGGGTGTCTTCTCTCTGCAAAGCTCCTTCCCCGGCATGTAGCCCTGCTAAACACTGCCTTAGGTGCCTCTCTTCCACCCAAGCCCGTCGTAGATGACTCCCACTCTTTCAGTTCAGTGTGTCTTGTCTAGTCGGAAGCAGGCAGGCAGGCAGGCTGCTGAGGCTTCCCTGATAGGGTTGCCACAAGTCAGGGAGGCGCAGAGTGCCTCGAAGGTCATCAGTTCAGTGTCAAGTAGGAAGCTGGCTCCAGGGACCAGAATCCAAACCAGAGGCTACCTCCAGGAAACTCCTCTTCATGGGTCCAGGCCCCTTGTCCTTCCAGCCTTGGTGGTACCTAGGCCATAGGTGTGGTAGGTTGCAGACGTGGCTACTAATCTGAGACCCCAGGTAGTATTCTCAAAGTCTGTTTTTGTAGACCATTTGCCACCATTGGACCTGAAATGGCCTCTGTTTCAGGGGGAGCAGCCCCGGGGGCCTGCCTGTCTGCCTGCTTCCCTTTATCAAAGGGTCTGGGATTAAATAAACCTGAGGAAGCTGGGCACAGTGGCACATACCTGTAATCCCAGCAGTCTGGGAGGCAGAGGCAGGTGGATCTTTTCGAGTTCAAGGCCAGCCTGGTCCACAAAGCGAGTTCAAAACATCCAAGGCTATACAGAGAAACATTGTCTCAGAGAGCGAGAGAGAGAGAGAGAGAGAGACCTCAAGTCCATACTTTACTTAAGAGCACTGTAAATTGTTAGAGAGGTAGCCAACCTTTTGACATTGAGACTTATTGGTGTTATCTACAAAGCTCACACTTTAAAAATGGTGCAACCAAGTTACCGAAAAGTAAAAACAGCTCTCATGGGCTGGAGGTGGAGAGATGGCTAAGTGGAGGACCTGGGTTCAATTCCCAGCACCCACATAGCAGCTCACACCTGTCTGTGACTGCAGATCCAGGGCTTTTGACACCCTCACAGACATACATGCAGGTAAAACACCAATGGACATAAAATAAGATAAATGTTCTATATAAATTATTTAAAAAGTTTGTTTGTTTACTTCCTGTGTGCAGATGCCACGACATGACATAGAGGACAGAGGAAAGCTTGGTTGGAGTCAGTTGTCTCCTTCTACCGCACGGGGTCGGGGAATCTCGCTCAGGTCATCACTCTTGGTGGCAAGCACCTTCTGCCTCTGAGCCATCTCAAAGGTCTTCAAGATTGGAATTCTGGAACTTCTGAATTAGATGAGCTATTCCCTGAGCGCAGAGGACAAAAGACAGGGAAGAGGTGGAGCAATAGGGCCTGGCTTTATGGGAATGTCCTAAGGTTAGGAAAGGGGTTCAGATATTCCTCTGGCTATATCCTAGTATGCTTCCAGAGACCAATAAAGTTTCACTTGGGAGGTGGGGTGGAGCTAGGAGCTTAGGGGAGGGGGAACTACCCTTGGGTCAGAGGTCAATGGCACTGACTTTGGTGCCAGGTGAGGTTCCTGGCATCCCTGTCCCACCCTGAAAGTGGATGGTCATTCCTACTTGGCAAGAAGGGATAAACCGGTCTCCTCTTAGGTGAGCTGGGGACAAGTCTACTTCCTGCATAAACAGGAGTCCTCGCCCACAGCATCCCACCCATCCCCACAAACTTAATAAAAAACGACAGGGACTTAGAAATGAATCTTCAAAAAAGCAATTCTCCGGGAGGAAGCAGAATGCAATCTATGGAAATACATATGAGCCGGCTCCAGTGAGAAACAAGAAAAGGATCTGCCTGCTCCACCCCCACTGAATGAGGCAGAGATTAATCCCCTGAAATCAAGCGCATAAATTATACATGGATGGGAACTGGCTGGGGAATGAGGTGTCTGATAGGGTGCTGATGGAGATGAAAATGAGGCTTGAAAGATCAATTCTGCTTTTGAATCAGCTCCAAGTCCCACTGAAGGCCTCGGGCCCTCTGCAGAAACACCCCAACTTACCACACCGGAACATACCCTCCCCAAGCCCTTCATGCATGCACCTTCCAAAAATAATTGCTAATGTTTTGAATGATATTTCCGTGTGTCACTGGGAATAATAAAAAAGCAATAAAAGTTTGAAGGCCCATATTTTCGCTGTCCAATGGCCGATGTAAATCAGCTCCTGAGAGACAGGTAAGAAGTTTTATGGTGTGGCTTGTTGCCTTCTGAGGTAAAAGATGGGTGGGGATGACTCCAGGGACAGCTGTCACTTACAGTGTGGCCAATCCTGTATGTCCTGAAGCCTGTCCTTTAACCAGTCCGAACTTACTGTTCTTCTAGTCGTCAGCCCACTCAGAGTTTACCTGTTGGTTGTGTGAACTGTTCTTACGGTGTACCGACACTGCTCTGTGTATGGTACTCAGTAAGTATTGGTGCTTTAATTCCAGCTCTCAGGAGACAGAAGGGGGTGGATCTCTGTGAGTTCGAGGCCAGCCTGATCTACAGAGTGAGTTCCAGGACAGCCAAGGCTACACAGAAAAACTCTGTCTTGAAAAAACAAAAAACAAAAAACAAAAACCAAAAAAACCAAACCAAACCAAACAACAACAACAAAAAGTATCGGTGATACAATGATGAATACACTAAGAACTTCTGAGTCAGAACTGCAGGGCTGTGTCACCCGGTCAGTGTTTACCAACACAGGCCAGAAGGCTCGAAGGAAACCTGACAAAGGGGATCCTTAGCAACGATGATCTGGCTGGAGCTTCACGGTACACAGTAGGAGCATCTTTAGGATATCCTCCGCTGAGAAAGATGCAGGAGGAAATGGGCTTCAACCGCAGGCTGAAGCCACAGAGGCAAAATGGACCAGTGTGAGTGAATGATGGCTGAATTAGCTCCTCGAGGTCAGAGACCTCTGTCCCCCAGATATTTCAGGGAGTCTGGCTCATAGAAAGCACTCTACACTTTAGCAGGGGAACGCACAGCAGTGCCTGGTCTGCTGTGAGTTCAGGATAGAAAAGACTGTGTTGCCAAGGTCAGACTTCTGTAAAAGGCTGGCAGGAGAAGGATGCGACCCTTCCTTGACTAGGATGCTGACGACTGGACGCATTAGAGCTGAAGGGCTCACTCTTTTTGTCATGGTCTTTGTGGTTTTTCGAATTGTGAGGGGTGTGTGTGTGTGTGTGTGTTGGGTGTCAGGCCTCACCTTCTGCCTTCTTTGACAGGGTGTCTTGTTAGACACTGTGTATCATATGCTGGGCTAGCTGGCCCTTGAATATCCAGGGCTTGCCTGCTGCTCCCTATCTCGCTGCAGGAACACTGGGGTTACAGATACATGCGGCCCTGCCCAGGTTTCCATGCAGTCTGAGCATCCAAATTCAGCTCAATCGCTTTATCGGCTGGACCATCTCCCCAGACCCTCCCTCCTCTACAACAGCATGGTTGAGCTGGGGGTAGCTCTGTTGGTAGGGTACCCACTGACATGCACAAGGCCTTGGCTACTATATCCTGCACAGAACAAAACCAAGGGTTGTGGCACATGCTCGTTATGCCAGCTCTTGGGAGATGAAGACAGGAGGGTCAAAAGTTCAAGGTTATCCTTGGCTACACAGTGAGTTCAGGGTCACCCTGGATTATGTGAGACCTTGTCTCCAAATACAAAATAAAATAAATAAATCGACTTACTGATTAAATGGTTTGGTTGAGGGTGTGTTATTGTGCACATCAAAAGTGCATAAATCCGAAGCACACAAATTGATGATCGTTTTTGAGGGGAGATGCACAGCCCCATGCCTCCTCTCGGATCGGAATCTATTCTTGCTCTTAAAGCCTCCGCACTATCTTCCTCTGGCTTCTCTGCTAACTACCACAGCTGCTGCTCCCATCCTGTATATACAGGAAAAAAAAAATCATCATAATCATCCTCAGCATTCATCGGCTCACCGTTTTTTTTCCCTACTGACATTAGAAGACAGAGAGAGAAGGCGCCTCACCTTGGCTTGAGGAAGCAGGCCTCCTCCTCCTCACCATCAAGGTGTTCGGTGGACTCCTTGATAGTAGCTTGAAGAGCTACTGCATTTGCGTGTCTCCTCATTTTGTTCTTTTCTTTCGTGTGGGTCTGTGGTCTGTGTGCACATAGAAGCCAGAGCAGGACCGGTGGGTGTCCTGCTCTATCACTTGGCCTTTGAGGCAGGGTCGCTCACTGAGGCAGGTGACACTTTTGCCCTCCGTAGCCCTGGAGTTACAAGTGAGAGTAGTCCTTTCGTCCTGATTTTTTTTTTTAAATGTGTGTGCAAGGATCCATATTCATATCTTACAACTGCTTTTACCCACTAAGGCATCTCCCTAGCTCTTGTTCTTTGCTTTTCTTGAGTCAGGGTCTCATGGATCCCAGATGGCCTCTAGCTTTCTCTGTACTTGAGGAAGTCACTGACTGTCCTCCTGCCTCCACTTCCTGCATACTGGGATAACAGGTGAGTTCTGTGCGGGCTGGGGACTGAGCCCAGGGCCTTGTGCATGCGAGGTACACACTCTATCACCCGAGCTACACCTTCAACCCTTGACCGCCTTTTATTTATGAAAATACTGACCACTGGTGAGCAGGGACTAGGAGAGGAGGGAATGGGGCCTGTGTCAATGAACACAACTTTTAGTTTGCTCATTAGATTAGGAAGAACTTCAGGAGATGGACAGCAGTGATGGCTGCACAACAATGTCCATATTCTTTTAATTCATTGATTGTTTGTCTGATTGATTGATTAATTATATATGCATGGATGTTTTGTCCAGAAGAGACTAAAGGAACAGATGGTTGTGAGCTACCATGTGGGTGCTGGGAAGTGAACTTAGGACCTCTGGAAGAGCAGCCAGTGCTCTTAATTGCTGATCCATCTCTCCAGCCCCCAATGTCCTCCTTATGATTATGTGGTCCTGAGATCTATGCCCAGAACCTATATAAGAAAAAGCCAAGTGTGATGACACATTTTTAAACTCTCAGTGCTGTGAGAAACTGAGGCAGAAGAATTATTGTGAGCTTGAAGCCAACTTTGAACTACACAATGAGCTCAAGACCAGCCTGGGATACACAGAAAGACATTGCCTCAAAAAAAAAAAAAAAAAAAAAAAAAAAAAAGCAGGGGATGAGGAGATGGTTCAGTGGATAAAGCGATTGTTATCTGGATCCCTAAGACCATGTAAAAAAAAAGTCACATGTGAAAACATGTGTCTATAACGCCAGTGCTGGCGTGGTAGAAGCAAGTGGATTCCAGGAGCCGGTCTGGCCACCCAGCCTAGCTTGATCAGTAAGCCCCAGGCCAATGACGGACCCATCACAAAATAAGTGGATGGCAAAAATAAGTGACATGTGAGGTTGCCTCTGGGTTTCACACACCTGCTCATGTGCGCCTGCACGCTTGAGGTGTACAGATTAGATGTGATGAGTGTAGTCAAGGGCTCAGAGAAGGATCCACTGGGATAGCCACTCCGTGATTGGAGAAGCTTTTTATTGTGGATGAGAGAGAGCATCCAGAGGCATCTGGAAGAGTCCAGAGCAGAGAGCAGAAGAGGCAGTGCAGGCATCACCAGAACTAGCGGAGCAGGGTGTGGAAAACCATCCGGTTTATAAGAAGGATGAGTAGCTGGGGAGAGGGAAGCCCGCAAGCTGGAGCAGCCTCGGAGTTTAGGGTAGAGGAGGAGGTGAGAAGGACCAGGATGCTAGCGTGGGCTTTGAGATGCATAACAAGTACTTGTGGATAGGGCTGGAGGAGTCTTCGGGCTAGCGTTGGCACACAGGGAGCCAGCTGCCTCATCTGCCAGAGCGAGGGGAGATAAGTAGCTCTTCCAGGCAGACAGAACAGTTTGACAGGTTCCCGTGGAATGTTGAAAGTATCTGCCAGTGTGAGCTGAGCCAAGGCTGTCCCTATGGACCAAGTCAGTGAGTGGGCCTGAGCTTCTGGGGTGCTAGGGGTTTTCCTTCAGACCTAACAATGGCCAGCATGAGAACTCTTCATAGCTTCTCCCACTGGGAGGGGCAAGTGCAGCCAAGAGGTAGGGACTTCAGACTCTTTTTTGATTCAAACTCAGTGCTCTGTGGGTAGTTGGGGATCCTGCTGGCTCAATCTTATTATCCAGGCTGTGCTCCAAACAGGGACAGCTACACCTGAAGGCTCACTGCTCAAAGCCTTGGGCTGGAAGGCCACTGCAGAATAGAGGTGCTGGCTGCGGACGGACGGAGTGGGTGCTGTGGCTATTTTGGCTCCTGCTGACAATAAGAATTCTTTCTCACAAGCTGTGTGGAGGGTGCATCCAGGGGGGGGGGGGGGGGGGCTGTCCTGCCTCCGATTCAGGTCCCCGGGCTCTGGGGCTGCTGCAGCTTCCCAGCCTCCTCCCTGAGAGTACTAATGACATCCAATTAATTCAGCATAATTTGGTTCATGCCAAGCCCTTAGGTCGGCAACGGTGTTTTCCAGATTGCAGTGGGTCCTCTTGGACTTTCTCACATCGGTTCAGAGTCTAGGAGAAGTGAGGTCTGAGTGTCATGTGCCTGGCCAGTCGATTCCAGGCTGTGCTCACCCCAGGCAAGTGTAGATTTACTGGCGCCCCCACATCCCTGGTTAAAAATATTATGGAAACTCGGGCGTGGCAAGACTTCCTAGAGGGAATATCAGGCCTGAAATGAGGGTTTGCACAATAGGTATTATATGAAAAAAGGTTATTGGATGGAGATAGAGAGAGAAAGACACATGATAGGGGAGGGAGGGGTCACCCTGACAGAGAAAGAGGAGAGAGTAGGAGAGAGGGAGAGAGCAAGAGAGACAGGTAAGAGGCTGAGGTCCATTTATAGCTCCTGCTCAGCTGAACCGTGCCTGCCAGGTGTGTCTACCTGGCAGGCGACACATGATGACATCATAGGTTACTAGGCAACCCAGAAGCAGGCTGCCTAAATACTAACCAGGCTATTCTGGGGTTGCCACTAGGCACCAGCCCTGTAGGGCTGATGAAGCCCATTCTGCAGTGAGTGGCACTGTTTGATGATCTTCAGGGTTCCAACTGCAGTCTGTGAGGGCAGGGGAACCCCCTCCCCCCACGGGATTGGCAAGGTCTGCCCTTTGGGTTCTTTAGTCAGGAAGAAAAATTGTAAATGAAGTGCAACCTATCCAAGCAGGGTAGGGTCATGGAAGCTGACTGACTCTAGGGGCAGACTGAAGTGAAGAATCTGGGCTTCTAGAATCAGGTAGGCCAGAACCAGCTTTCCACTCTACAATAGTAGTCCCAAGCTCTAAATTATCTTTGATCATAAAGGATAAGGCAGTAATCCTCCCATGGGGTCTAGATTGGAAGGGACAGGGTGTTGGAGGCTGCAGATGTGATGGGTAAGGGGATAAACCCAGTGGACAGACTGCGGTCTAATCCTAGCCTCTTAAGCTTCTGTTTCCCCAAGTTGCCCATATGTGCTTCAGAGGGGGTGTTGTGGGGATTTTATGAGCACTACCAGTGTAACAGACCCCAGACCTAATAAGTAGGGCCCCAACCTTAGCACAACTGTCCCCATGATGGATGAAAGTGCCATTCAGGCTGTAAAACTCAGCGTGCAGACACCACCACCTGCCTGGGCCACCAAAGCTCATAGTTCTAGGAAAATCTCTAAATGTACTAACCTTGATTTTTGGTTTCTGTAGTCCTGTTTCTGTTAACTTCAGTTAACAGTCTTCTTAACTGAAGTATGTCAAACCAGGACATGGTTTTTGTGCTTAAAAGTTCACCCTAAGAAAGGCTCAGGGTTACACTGGGATCCCAAACACCTAATGTAGTCAAAGGCCAGCTAGTGAAGACTTCCTATTGGTTTAAATCCATGTCTGAGCCATCTTCTCTGGTTGGTACCCCGTATCACAGAGGTTCTGCCCATAGCAACTGAACTTCTCCCTCCCTCCCTCCATCTCTCCCTCCCTCCCTTCCTCCGTCCGTCCCTCCCTCCCTCCTTCCTTTCTTCCTTCCTTCCTTCTTTTCTTCTTTTCTTCTTTCCTCCCATTCATTTTGGACAAGAGCTCTTTTAACCCAGACTGGCCTCCTCAAGCTTGCTGTGTAGACAAGGATAACCTGAATTTTTGTCGTCCTCTTGACTGACTCCACCACCCAAGCATTGGGATTACAGTTGTACACTGTTATTTCTAGTGCAGGCAGTGCTGGGAATCAATCCCAGGGCTTCCTGCATACTGGGGCAGGCACTCCACCAACTGTGATACATCCTTGGTCCCACATAAACTGTTATTTCCATTATTAACTAGGTGGGGTATGTATCTGAAACATCAAGAAGACTGAGATGCTTTTCTTCCCAATGACTTAGAGACCTTATATACTCACTCACTTACTTATCTGTTTGTTTGTTTATTCTGAGACAAGCTCTCTCTACATAGTCCTGTCTGTCCTGGAATTCCCTTTGTAGACCAGGCTGGCCTCCTGAGTGCTGGGATTGAAGGCACTCACCGCTATTGCCACCAGATGAATCCTCCTTTATATAGGACATTAGCAGGCACAACAATGCACACCTCAGCCCCAGCCATCTCAGAGCTGGAGGTAGGAGGATCATGTGAATCTAGGAGTGTGAGTTCATTCTAGGTAACACAGCAAAACCTTATCTCAAAGCTCCAACCACAATTTTTATCTCTATTCATCCCAAGCAAGATTTTCCAGAAAGCCTCTCGTGAGCACTCTCCTGGGCCTACCTGACACAGCCATTCTGACTCTCTGATTGGGGGTGCACCATCCTCCGCTGAGGGAGTCCCTCAGCATCCCTGTGCCCTCTGTCTCACCTGAAGCCAGATGTCAGGATCCTCAGCCAGGATCTGTGGCTAGGACTATGCAATCTGGGTTTGGGGGGCATTTTTCAGGATGTGTGAAAAGGTACCTAGATAATAGAATGTGTGAAAAGATACCTAGGTAAAGGACCCCCAAGACTCCCACCACCCAGAGTGTCAGGCTGCCTCTTCCCAGAGACCGTAGTTTCCGAGGCCAAAGAGACACAGCAGAGGAAGGGACTGACAGGAGAAGGAAGGCTCCACCGCTTTCCTCTTCTGCTCAGCCCTCAGCCTCTGCCTGACTGACCCAGTATCGTTAGCTAGTTAGTTAGTTAGTTGTTATTGAATCTGCAATGTCAAAATCCCTAGAGAGCTGTGCCAAATCCCAAGTGTCTAGGCACTACCCAGGCCAATGAAATCAGGAGTCCCTACCCATGGGACTCAGGCATGCATGTTTTCTTTGAAAGTCCTCAGATGATTTGATTCCCAGGGTGCAGCTGAGGTAAAAATATCCGGTCATCTGGGGAAGAAGGCATCGGTGCCCAGTCTTGGGAATGACAAATGTGACAGGCTGTATCCAGGCAGCCCCTTTGACTCCCTGCACTGCTGCAGCAGGCGGTCACCATTTTACTGGGCCTTCAGTCTATACAAAGCCTGTGGCTGGGTGCTGGTGAGACACAGCAGTAACCCATGGCAAAACCAGAATATGAAAACAGCGTTTGTGATGGACCTGCTGTCTGCTAATCCTTACGCAGATTTATAAAACAGTTCCTCTATTTTAGAAACAAAGAATGTGTAAGCCAGGCTTGGGGCTCACACCTTTGACACCAGCACTTGGGAGGCCAAGACGGGCAGATCTCTGTGAGTTTGAGACCAGCCTGATCTGCATAGGACAGCCAGGGATGCATAGTCAGACCGTGTCTCAAAAAAAAAAAAAAAAAAAAAAAAGGAATAAGAGGTGGTAGACACCAATGTTTTTCTCTAGTCCCCTCATAACACCCAAATACGCAGACATCGGAGTTTGAGGGGAATTGCTGTCGTTTCTGGTCAAGCATGTATGTTAGGACCACTCAGAAGTTGACTATAGCTCCATTGGCAGTGTTTACAGTTTGAAGCTCTGGGTTTGAGCCCAGCACAGCACAAATGGGGTATGGTATCGTATACTTGTAATCTTGGCTTCTGAAAATCAAGTCCTGAGAGAACCCCTGTTGGGCTTCCTTCCCTCACCCTCTCCTCACAAGTCTCTCACGTGACCTCATTTTCTAGCCTTACTGCACACGATATATCTGAACTTTACCTGTGGTCTGTTTCTTGTATTCCCCCTTATCCTGTCTATCTCCTTCCAGACTGTGTGATAGGAAGAGCTTTCTGTCTGTCCTGGATATGTCTGTCCTCGGCCTCCTAAGACAGACAATGACAGGACCGGGCAGGCCGATAGAGCCATGCACGAGGGGGTCTGGGTGATCTCAGAGCAAACGAGCAGGCTCACTAGTCAGCTGGTCTAATGAGCCGTCCTGAACTGGGACCAATCAATACAGGCAGAGAGCTAAATCAGGTTACCACCCATCTCTCCCTGGCTGGTGTCAAACCACAAATGGCTTCACAGCCACGCAAGGTCAAGGGTGCTGCCTCCCCCCACTCCCAGCCCCCACCGCCTCTCACACATCCCACACCCGTGTACCCCACCCCCCCACCGCCTGCCTCCTCCTCCTCTCACACACTAGAGTGTCCTCTCCCTCTGCATTTTATTTCTGGACCCAAGGTCTGAGGTGGTCATGCACACTCTGACATTTAAAAACTCAGCCAAGAAATCAATCTCTGTGGTCTGTCCTTCAGCACTTGGGGGAACCTCCATGGCTGAGCCAGGGCCCTTCTGGCTCACAGGTCATCGATTTGTAATACAAGCTGTGTGTGCTGAGACGATACATGTGAGCCTGCTTCAAGAAGCACAAGGGGCTGTGGAGCAGAATGGCCGGTAGTCCCAGGAGCTGGAATGGCCGGACTGCAACACTAGCCTCTGTCGTTTGCTGTCTGTGTGACCTGGGCCACTTCAGCGCTACCTTTCTGGGTCTCATTTGATGGGCAACGATTGTAACATCTGTACCGTAGAAGTGACACCAACAGAGGAAGGAGGGAGTGACCCTTGGCATGGAGAACAGCATCTGCTCCGTTCAGTAGCTGTTGCCGTGGCCTTTAGGAGCGGAATAGAGATGGTGCTCACCGCCCAAGACTGGCAGCATGAAATGAGGCTGCTCATACGTAATCCATTTAGTGTATTGTGCACACTCTAGAGAGACCAGCTCAGCTCCACCGTCGAAGAGGACATTGAGAGTACACACAGGGATAGAGTCTCAGAAATGACATGTGTGAGTGGGGTAAGAAGATTTTATTCATGCTTTCATGCACCTCCCAACTTTCCCAGTAATGGCTCCTCTGGGGAATGGACCGAGCCTGTAACTGGGAATCAGACAGTGTGCCCCAGCTTCATGCAGCCTGCGGTGAGATAAGACCATCTGGGCTGGGGTCATGGGTCCTCATGTGACTCTGCAGACCTGATTAGTGCTTGTGGGAGGTGGAAACCTGAGCCGTGGAACTCTGGGCTCTGAGCTCAGATACAATGTCCTTTTCATATCCATCCCATGTCTGGGGCCAGGACCGATCAGATGCCTGTGTGGATTGAGGGCAGAGAGGATGGGAGCTCTGGAGAAAGAGAGGATTAAGAACCAGCTCGGGTCTAGAACTGTGACCGGAGATGACCCGGAATGTGATGAGCCTGCTTGGTGCCTGGCAGGAGGGAAGGGAGCCTGCAGTAACTGAGCTCGGAGCTGAGAGGGCCACAGATATTTGCAGCCCAGAAATGGCTTTCCTTAAGTCCGGAGCCTCAGCAATGAATGAGAGGAGAGGCTGGGATGCGAACTGAGGCTCGTGGATTTCAGAATCTAGTACACTGATGGTGTGCTACTCCAATAGAGAAGGGGCAAGATGGAGAACTCACCCAGCCTCCGCAGGAGCAGGCCTCAGGCTGAAGAGACGCCAACACTCGCTGTCAGAAGAGAACAGGATCCTACCACAGGTCAAGGCTAGTGCAGTTCATGAGGACATCAGACGCCCAGGATGCTCCGTTCCCCTGACTTTTGTTGTCTCTCATTTTCAGATTGGATGTAGCTTTCCAGGGACGTGTCAGCAGGTGCACGCATCCCTCTTGCTGTAAGACCCTCTTCTCATGAGTGACAGGTTTTGGACCATGTAACAGCATGGTAGAAAGAAAGAGTCTGGCTTTTCCAGTCAGTTTACCTACCTTCATTAGATGGCCTGTTCTTCCATCTCTCCAAACTTTGCTACCTTCCTCTGCAAGATGGGGTTTAAATATCACCCTCCCAGGGGGCTGGTGCAATTCTTTGGAGTATATGACTGAGTACCTGGTGCACAGCGAGGCTCAAGAACAACTAGATTTTTCTTTTCTTCAAAGCAGAGCCTTTCTATGCAGCCCAGGCTACCCTGGAACCCAAGGTCCTCATCTGCCTCCTAAATGCTGGGATTACAGGCTTGCACCACCACGCCTGGCCTAATGAGCAGATATTTTAAAACATATCAATACAGAAAGCTTGTCAATCAGGTCTTTTATGAGCTGATTGCACAGCACTGGGTAACAAGGGTCAAAGTGTTCCATCAGGTTTTCAAACTCTAGACTCAAAAAAGAAACCCTTGGGATGGGGGCTGGAGAGATGGCTCAGCGGTTAAGAGCACTGACTGTTCTTCCAGAGGACCCCTGTTCAATTCCCAGCACCCACATGGCAGTTCACAAACTGTCTGTAACTCCAAAATCTGACACCCAAACAGACATACATTCAGACAAAATACCATTGCACATAAAATAAAAACAAAATTAAAAAGAAAAAAAAAAAAACATTGGGAATGCCTTAAAAACAACAACCAGCTAAGAGCTAGGCTGGCCCCTGTAGGACTATGGACTGAAAAGCTGTGGTTGGCAAAGATCCTGGGCACTGATTGGTTACCTGACAGGGTTGAAGGTGGCCTGTGGAAGATGAAGACAGAAGAGTGTTTGGAGAGATCTGAGTCCCAGGTTTTGAGAAGACTCAGGAAAACCAGTTAGAAGGAGGCAGGAAGCCCGGGGCTCCCAGGAACTTGGGAAGCCTTCAGCCACCGGCCAGCCCACACTACTTATTTTGCACGTGTGTAGCTCTGGCGAGCTTCCGAAGAACAGATTCCTGAGTCCAGCCCTGAAAATTGGCATCAAGTAGACATGGGTTGAGGCCCACAGAACTGTAGTTTTAAAACATCCTCAGGGAGGGGGCTGCCGTGCAATGGAAAGGGTGTCTGCTCAGCACGTGCAAATCCCCGGGTTCCGGCCCCAGCATGGAATAAACTGGGCACGGTGGTGCATGCTGGTAATCCTAACACTTAGCAGGTGGGCTCAAGGTCACTCTCAGCTACATAGTGAATCCAAGGCCTGCCTGGGCTCCGAGCAACATCCTCTGTGAAAGAACACTGCATTTGTGCTTCTACTTAATATATGTACGCACACAGGCATGTCATAGACTTAACTCTCTTGAAAGAATGCACAAGTTTTCTAACAACCGCCTACAGGGAGAACTGAGGGTCCCCATCTGTGAGATTGGAATTTTCTTTTTCATTTGTGTATACTGAAGTAATTACATTAATACAATTAAAATTTTATTTTTTAGATTTTACTTATTTACTTTGTGTTCGTGTGTGTGTGTGTGTGTGTGTGTGTTCGTGTGTGTGTGTGTACCATGGCACTTGTGGGGAAGCCTTAGGACTGCTGTGTGGTGGGGAAGAATGTTCTTTCTGTCTACCGCATGAGGCCTAGGGTTTGAACTTGGGTTTTCAGGCTGGGCAGCAGACCCCTTCACCTTCTGAGCCATCATGCAGACCCCAGTTTTAAAGATAATAATTCAAGGTAGAAGTCGCATCCTATAATCAGCCTTTAAAAATTGTTTTTTGAAGTCAGACATGGTGGTGCACACTTTAATCCCAGCACTCGGGAGGCAGAGGTAGGTGACAGCCTAGTCTACACAGTGAGTTCCAGGAGAGCTACATACATAGCAAAGCCCTGTTTAAAAAAATTTTTTTTTTTCTTGGCACTGGTCTTTACCACTGAACCCGACTCCTAGCCAAAAGACATGTTGAAGTGAATTATTACAGACGGTTGTACAGCTGTCACCCCTATCTAGTTCCAAAACACTTCCACGATGCCAAGTGAACCCTGAACTTGGCTGGGCATGGCGGTGCACACCTTTAATCCCAGCACTCCAGAGGCAAAGACAGGCAGACCTCTGAGTTCTAGCACAGCCTGGTCTACAAAATGAGTTCCAGGACAGCCAGGACTACAGAGAAACCCTGTCTCAAAAAATCAAGAACCAAAAACCCACAACAAACAAACAAACTGTACTCAGTGTGAACCTTCCTTTCCTCCCTCTCTCCAGCCCCTGGCAACTGTCAAGCTTCATTTTCTGCCTATGAATTTGCCACTTCTGGATATTTCCATGTAAAAGAAATCATACCACCTATGTATAACATTTATGTTTGGCCTCTCTCAGTATCATCTCTTCAAGGTTCATTTATGTGGTAGCAGGTACCAAAGGATCCTTTTTTATCGCTAAATAATATTCCATTGTATAGCTATACCACAACTTGTCTATCCATTCATGTGTTGGTGGCCATTTTGGCTAGTGAACAGTGCTATAAACAAATATTCCTGAATATGGATTGGCTTGAGATTGGTTTACAGTTCTTTAGGGACTATACGTAAGTAGTAGAATTGGATTATACAGTAATTCTGTGTTTAATTTAAAATAAATCTTGAGTGTGTGTGCGGTGCATACCAAAATGGATGTAAAGGTCAGCGTACAACCTCTGGAATTGGTCCTCACCTTTCACCTTGCTTAAGAAGGTCTCTTTTTTCACTGCAGTGTATCCCTGGTTAGCTGGCCCTTCAGTTCCAGGGATTTCTCTTGTCTCTGCCTCCCATCTCCTGGCAGGAGCAATGAAACAGAGGTTACTGTGCCTGGTTTTTACATGGGATCTGAGGATTCGAATCCGGGTCCTTGTACTTAAATCACAAACACTCTACCAGCGGAACCATCCGCCCGGCCCGTCCAATACAACAATTCTCCGTAGTCTACAATTCTTCTCTGTAGTCTATTAATGGTTCATTGAGTGCCCTGAAGAAGAATGGCAGTGGGGCCGTCGCTTTTGCCACAGCACTGCCTGAGTCTACCCTACTTAATTATTCAGAGATCACAGGAAGGTTTTCATGGGTATAAGAATGAAAAGAGGAAGAGGAGAAGGATGAGTTGGTGAATCAGGCTGAGGCTCATTTTGGTGCTTCTCATCATTCCAGATTCCGGTGCTCCTTGGCAATTATATTCATCAATAAAATTGCTATTTCTGTAACGAAGGAATCCTTTTTAAAAAGTATGTATTAATTGTACAGAGTAATGGGCCTATTATGACATTTCCACACACGCATATATTTTGATCACATTCACCTTAAAAATTTTAAAGTTCTAAAGGCTTTGTACAAAAAGGGGGCATGTGGGCCCTTACATTCTTGTTTTCCAGGTTGAAAAGCTTTCATCATTTCCCTAAGATCTAAGCGGGCTCTCAGCCCGCCTTCTGTCTGGCCCTGTGGGCTCTCTGGGACAAAGGACGGGGCTGGCTGCCCACCCTCCTCCTGCACACCTCACCCTCGCCCTTCTCATAGTCACTTGTAACTTATTGTTGCTGGCTTTGAATGGAAGCCTTCAGCTGCTCCATTCTTTCTCTGTTTGCTGAAGGCCTGTCAATGGGATGGGAATTACAACCCTGGCCGCTCTTATCTGTATCTGTCGTCTGGCTGGCTGCTGTGTTACTGACTGCGTGTCCCAGGATTAATCCCCTAAGTGTGGATGGAAACCTGGTGCATAAATCAGGAGGTGAGCAGTGCTCTACCGACATCCTCCCCCCCCCCCCCAGCTTCGGTCTTGTCCCTGTGTTAGCACTTGGGGCCTCTAAGCTCTGAGCCCTTCATCTGCAGGAGACAGCAGGCTTCACTCATTCACTCTTCAGTGAACATCCGTGGATCCGGGCGCCTGCTTTACACTGCAATGGTTCGTCCTTCGTGTTATGGCCGGTGCTGCTGTTAATTTATTTATTCTTTTACAGTTTCATAAATATGAAATATAGCTTGATCATGTTCCCCCATCACTCTCTTAAATGGTTTTTGGTTTTTTTTTTTTTCCCACTCATTGTGGGTGGGGCACACATGTGGAACTGAGAAGACAACTCCTCAGGCCTTGGTTCTCTTTCTCCCACGTGGGTCGTGAAGATGCAACTTAGGTTACCAGACTTAGTGGCAAGCACCTTAACTCGCTCACCAACCCCCACTCCCTCCTCTAACAGGTCTCCTCCCTCCTTTTACACCTCTCTTTTCTGTATAGCTCGTGGCAGAGTTAAGGTTGTCTACATGAGCATGGGTGGGGAGTTATTTCCTTGAGCAAAGACGCATCAGCAGTGACTGTAATGCTGAGCCCCTCTGCCGTGAGTGGCAGAACGATGTAGGCTTGCCCTGAGGTCATGAATGTGGCAGCCCTGTCATATCCAGAAGTCAGGGCTTGACAGCATCCCTTCCTATCCTCTGGTTCTCATAGTTCTCCTGCCCCCTCTTCCACAGTGTTGCCAGAGCCTTGGCGTTGCTTTTTGAGACAGGATCTCTCTACATAGCCGAGGCTGTCCTTGAACTCCTGGCAATCCTCCTGCCTCAAGCTTCTAAGTACTGAAGTTGGAGGTGTACACTTACACTGTACTGTTCTTGATTTGTGGGCTTGGGCAGTGCTGGAAATGAAACCCAGGGCCTTATGAATCCTAGGCAAGGTACTCTACCACTGAGCTACAACTCCTGCCCATTCTAGATGTTTGTGTATGATTTATGTTGTATAGACTCATAAGGGTCTTATCGTAGGAAGATACTGTCCTTGACTCAAAATGAGAAAACAGAGATTCAGAAGAATGAAGGGATTTCCTCCAAAGTCACCCAGCTCAGAGAGTGGCACCGGGCCTTGGAGCTGGTGTTCCTGGGGCTTATTTAGACCTTCAGTTTTCCTTTCCTTTCTTCCTTCCCTCCCTCCCTCCCGTCCTCCTTTCTCTCTTCTCTTCCTCCCTCATTCCTGTGCTTATTTCTGACAGCACCCGCAGGAGGCACTGAGCTTTCTGAGTGAACGAGACAGCTGGTGCAAACTCTTTTTGATGCTCTTCCATTGAGCCTTGGGCGTCATCTCTGACCTGCCCAATTTCTTCTTAAATGTTCTTTCACATAATGCCAAAGGCCACATAGATCAAAGAGTTGGCATGGGTGGGAAGATAGCTTGGCCAGTAAAACACTTGTTGGGTAAGGGTAAGGACCAGAGTTCAGATCCCGGGCACCCACATAAATACTGGGTAGGAAAAACAATAATATGCATCTGTGACACCAGTGCTGTGGGGGCAGTAGAGAAATTTATTTTCTCTCAAGCAAGTGGCTAACTAGACTAGCCAAATCAGCAAGCCTCAGGTTCAGGAAGAGACTCTACTTCAACATATAAAATGGAGTGCAATCAAGGTGTGAACACACATGTATCTACATTACACACACACACACACACACACACACACACACACACACACGAGTGATTATGTTGAAAATGAATTAATTTCAGAGCCAGATGATAGTGATGCACAACTTTAATCCTAATACTTGGGAGGCAGGGGCAGTTTGAGTTTGAGGCCAGCCAGTTTGAACTCCCTCTCCAAAGGGAGTTCAAGGACAACCAGGGCTACCCAGAGAAACCTTGTTTTGGGGGGAAAAAAGATTCAGGAAGCTAATCTCAGTCTTTTCCAGGCAGAGTGACTGGTCAAGGTCTCCTCAGAAGATATATACTACTTATATATCCTTAGAAGACAGGGTTTCTCTGTGTCATCCTGGCTGTCCTTGAAACATGCTCTGTAGACCAGAGTGGCCTTGAGCTCAGAAATCTGCCTGCTTCTGCCTTCTGAGTATTAGGAGATTAAAAGTGGGTACTCCACCTCCATCTGGCAACTTTGTGACTCTTAATAAGATTTCCTTTAAATTTTAAGGGGTCGGCATGGATGCACATGCCTTTAAATCCTAGCACTCTGAAGGCAGAGGTAAGTGGATCTCTTATGAGTTTGAGGCCAACCTGGTCTACAGAGTGAGTTTCAAACAACCAAGGCTACATAGAGAAACCCTGTTTTTAAAAACAAAACAAACAAACAAAAAAAATTGAGCCTTTTCAGAAGGCTTTAAAGCTTCCTACATCTTTAAGAAGAGTTTTGGAGGAAATTGCTACAGAACACACAGCCAGAGGGTTGTTGGCAGGAGGCCTCAGATCCTTGCTACATTAGGCTTCCGTGTGTCCTCATAACAGAAGCTCCTGTAATGAACCATCTATTAGATAGAACTAGGAAGAATCTGCAAAGCCCTTACTAGCCTCTCCTTGGAACCCACACACTTCCAGTTTTACTGCATCCTCTCCATTAGAAGCAAGCCTTGATAGTTTTAGTCTCAGTTCTCAGGAGGCAGATGCAAGCAGATCTGCATGAGTTTGAGACCAGCCTGGACTACAAAGCAAGGGCTATAAGAGAAATCCTGTCTGGAGAAACAACAATAAGAATATAGAGGAAGGGAAGGAGGAGGAGAAGGAGAGAAGGAGGAGGAGAGGAGGAGGAGAAATAAGAAGATACAGCAAGTCTCTAAGTCTTTGCTGGGGGTGCATCTCCAAGGCACTTAAGCTGCTGTGCACAAGGCTTTGGGTTCAACCAACCACTAGTCTATTAGAAAAGAAATAAATAGATAGATGTAAAACACTACATTCAGTCCATTCTCAAGGAGAGAGGAATAAAGTTTTGCCTTTTGAAAAAAGAAACATCAAATAATTTGTGGAGTTTTAAATCTGTCAGGCTAGAAATTACTGACTTCTACAGCAAGCTTGGTAGCTATTGCCCTGAACTGTGTGTTAGCTGTTTTTCTTTTTCTTTTTTTTTTTTTATCACTGTGACAAATATCTTAGAAGAACAGTTCAGAGGAGTGTGTGCTCCGCTGGCTGCATTGCTTTCTGAGGAAATGGAGAAAATCACAGTAGCAGGGACACACAGCAGAAGGAGCTGCCAAGAGGCAAGCAGGGAGGTAGATGAGAATAGAGACCAGGGCAAGCATCCCCTTCCAAGACGCGTCCCCAGTGATGTAGTTCAGCAACCCCTTCCTTACAGAGCACCCAGTCTGAACTCACCAATGGGTTAATCTACAGATGACCTTACAATCCCCTTACCTCTCCATGATGAGATTCACCAGATGGGTACCAGGCCTTCAACACATGAGGCTTTGTGAGGGCACATTTCATATAAAAACCACAATAGCCTCCCAGAAAAATTTGTATCTGAAGAATGAATGCACCAGTTGACAATGAATAAATCTCAAATAATAGATCATCCAGACATTTAAGTCAAGCAGCTAAGCAGCTGTCTTTGTCTTTATAATTGCTTTTTTTTTTTTTTTTTTTTTTTTTTGGTTTTGGTTTTGGTTTTGAGACAGGATCTCATCTGTAGCCCCAGTTGAACTTAAATTTGCTATGCAGCTGTGATGGGATGTATGAGAGACTGACCCCTTCAGCGGTACAAACAATGACACAGAAGCTTTTTAATAGTTTAAATCTTAGGCCCTTTAGCTAGGGCGGTCTCCCAGCCAGCTATCTAGCTTAACCCGATTAATCCTGGCACTACACCACACCACATGGCTAGCTCTGCCTCTCTGCATCTCTCTGTTCTGTTTAGTTATCTCTGCATCCTCTGGCAAATCTTTTGCCTTTGCTTTTCCCAGAGTCCTCCCCCCCCCCCCCCCCCTTTCTGGGAAGTTCCGCCCTCCACTTCCTGCCCAGATATTAGCGGCCAGCTCTTCATTTTACAAAATACACGACCGGTGATGGGCCACAGAAATAAGAATGCCAAGACCCACTGCTAATGCTTACGCCTCTGCTGGTTTAGCAAGCAACGATTGAATATATAGAGACACACCTTCCCACAATTATCCCAACAGGCTCATATAGTTGAATACTTGGTCCTGAGTTAGTGAAACTGTTTGAGAAGGATTAGGAGGTGTGGCCTTGTTGGAGAAGGCATGTCATGGGGGCGGGGGCGGGGGGTGAATGTAAAGTTTCAGAAGTCTCTCACCATCCCCAGTCCTTTGTTTGCTTTGTGTTTGTGGATCTGGTTGTGAGCCCTCAGCTGCTGCTCCAGCGTTATGCCTGCCTGCCTGCCCCCATGCTTTTTGCAACAATGATGATGGATCCCTATATGTCTGGAACCATAAGTCCCAAATAAACCCTTCCCTTCCTTCTGTAAGTTGCTTTGGTCATGGTATTTTATCACAGCAATAGAAAAGTAATTAATACAGTTGTCAAAGGCAATCTTGAACTTGTGGTCATCTTGCCTCTACCTCCTGACTGCTGGGATTACAGAAATGAACCCCCTCATCTGGGTTATGCTGGGGACCCAACACTTATGGTTACTAAGCAAGCACTCTAGTGGCCAAGGCACAACCCCAGTTCTAAAGCAGCTGTCTTTTGTTTAAAAGAAGATGTGAGTGCTTGTGCCCAGAGGCCAGAGGCTGTGCAGTTCCTTGGAGCTGGAGCTACAGGTGGTTGTGAGCTAACCCATGTGATCATGGGTGCTGGGAACCCAAGCAGGCTCTTCTGCAAGAGCGCTGCACACTCTTAACCCCTGATCCATCTCTCCAGCCCCTAAAACCACCACATTTAAAAGGGGAAGCTTTCGGGGCCTTCCATTTCCATAGCACACATGCAAATGTGCACACCTTCTCTCGTTCTGTTCGGCTTGCTTTCTTCATCTTCCCAACTCCACTCAGCAAAACCCAGCTGTCTTCAGGTTGTATCTCTGGTTCGCTGCACCTTGGTTTTCTGTGTCTGTTGGCATCACTTGCTCTCTTGTGTCTCACTCCATGGAATACCTTCCCCCAACTGTTGCTCATGCCTGGCCAGCCAATGCCTTCTGCCCTACACCTGTGGAAGGTGAAGCTTCCGCTCCCTTCCTGCCCTGGCTCAATACATACACACCTTCCATTCTTTGCTGAAGGATCTTCTGGCCAGGACCTTCACCACCAGACCTAAATGATGAGAACAATTATTCAGATGAGTCAAATATTGAATCAAGCAGGAATGATTCCTGCCTTGAATGATCCAGATAATTCTTTGTCTTCTTTACCTCACTTTGTCTCTCAGGAGCTAGGATTTCTTCATTCACTAACTCCAGTTAAAATTTGGTCCCAGCGACAAATAATTCTTACCAAATTGTTTCTTCTACCATTCCCTGGGAGTCACTTCCAGAAAAGAGAGGACCGTAGGTAGATGAGAATTCATTTTAATCCTGAGAAATAAGAGAATGAAAATGAAGCCATCACAGGCAAATGTGCTGCCTTCCACCTTCCTGAAGGGACCCCTTTATTACACTCCCCAGCTCCAGCCCGATATGCACAGTGGCAAGGAGCAAATTACCATTTATTAAACTCTAATTATTACTTCTGCTTTTCAATACTGTTCTCTGTGTGTGTGATCGTCACTGCTGTTGAATTAGTACCAAGTCTCGTTAGCCTGACATCCGTATTTATGGGCAGGGTTGAGAGATGCTGGGTGACACCATTCCCAGCCTCTGATGCCCATAACAGAAGGTCAGGTCCACGGCCCAAGTCTAGAGTGATCAAGCCACACAGCAGATAAGGAGGGTTTGAGGGGACCTGATACAGATTTGGCTGATTTGAGGCTTTTAAGCCTTTCATGGGTGTCTAAACACGTGCAAGCAAAAAAGATGGCTCACTTTTTGGGGGGAGGGGAAGGGGGATTTTTGTCATGGTCATTGTTGTATGTATGACAAGGTCTCGTGTAGCTCAGACTGGCCTCAAACTATGTAGCCAAGGGTTACCTCGAAGTTAAATTTTTTTTTTTTTTTGTATATGCGTGTCTGCCTGAGTATATGTATGTGCATTCATGGCTGCAGCTTCCTCAGACGTCACAGGAGGGTACAAGGTCCCCTGTACTTGGAGTTACAGGCAGTTGTGAGCTACCGTGTGGGTGCTGGGACTGAGCCCACGTCTTTTGAAAGAGTAGAAAGAGCTCTTAACCACTGAGCCGTCTGGCAAGCACGAACCTTGAGCTTTGTCCATTGTTCATTTCTCTGCCTTCTGAGGCTGGGGTCACAGGTGTTCGCTTAGATCATAGACCTGCCTCTCTAAGACGCTGGTCCTTCTATGAGGTCAGATCTCACCAGCCTGAAGAAAACACATTCTTCCTTTCACCCTTCCCTTCTCTCTGTCTCTGTCTCTCTTTTCCCCTCTGAGATAGAAAATTAAAAATGCTTTTCTGAGTCCTTACTGCCTCTAGTTTATGGTCTGAGCCAATGCCTGTGTCCTGAATACTCCTTGCCATATCAGCCTCAGACTAAATCAAATGGTGTGGCACTTCCTCCCACCCCCTGGAAAAATGTCAAAGTCAGATGTGTTCCTTGGAGGGAGTTCTCAAGGCTCTCCTCTGGGGCAAACTTCCCCTCTCCCCTGCAATCTGACTCATGGCAGCTCTATGTCTTTCTTACTCTTATACTTTTAGCAATCTCTCTGAAGAATGCTTCCCTCCACGATCGAAAGGTTGGTCCCTCCTTCCCTTCAAGGTCCCATCATGTATTCTCAGGACAAGGCACGGTCTCTTTCTAAGTCTCTCCCGTCTTAAAGCTTGATCACGGCCCCTAACTTTATAAGGCTCCTTCTCCTAATAAAGTTCATTCCTGAACAGTAATTATGAGCCAGCTGCTTCAGAACCCACTTGCCACGCCTCTCCTTACCTACTTAACAAGCACCACCATGCCCGGTCTGTGCCCTGCCGGAGATGGACCCTAGAACTCAGCTCACATTTGGCCGGCACTCCACCAACTAAACCACCTCCCTACCCCCACAAACACCAGGAAGCTGGCTGGGGAGGGAAGAAAGGGGCAATGACAAAGGCCCCAGCTTCGCTCTGGACTGCCTCAGAACCACTCAGTAAGTACATCACCAGTCTGGTTTGGATTGGTTGTGAGTCCGTTGTAATGACCTTCCATGCTAGGTAACCCTCAAGTGGCTGAGAAAGTTAACATGCCACAGGCCAGGTTCCATAAATTTATCAACAGGGGAAGGCTGGCTCTGCAGTTGGCACCCCGTCAGCTGGCTTTCAGGCACACAGCACATCCAATAGATCTGGCTCAATAAGTCCAGGTCTGTAAAATCTGAAGCCTGTGCCTTTTCCAGTAATGGAGCCTCTCTCCCTGCCAAGGCAGATGCCTGCTCCTGCTTCCCCTCGCAGATGCTTTCCCTGAATTCCCAGTTCCTGAGGTCTCCAATCACTACCCAGAAGGGTTCGGTGGGACCTGTGCCCTCCACAGGGTCTCCATTGTCCAGCCCATTGTCCGTGTCACCTGCCTGGTGCTACCCACTGAGAAAGCTGTGTGCTTCAGTGTCTGCCCAACAACCCTTTGGGGCCTTGTGGAATTTCAAAAGACTCTGGGGTAGGTCCCTGACTAGACCCAGACCTTCCCTGACTCTTCCATTTCTCACCCCCCTCCCCAGTAGATTCAGACACTGGCATAGCCTGCCAGTGTTAGAGATGCTGAGGCAGGGGCCGGGGGTGAAGGTGGAGGTCCCCTTTTACACACCTATTGTTCGGCTTGGGCTGGCAGCTCTCTGCCACCTAATCACCCTCAGCTCATTAACAAGCTGTACTCATTTGCATGTCTAAATATCCCTGTACACAGAGTGCAGCCCATTAGTCTCCTACTTATGTCAACGATACAGGAAAAGGGCATTGAGGGGGCAGATAGGAAAGGCAGGTCCCACATGCCTGTCTCTGGTTCTCGAAGCCCACCTGGAGGGCAGTTTTGGTGGCTGTGCCGTTTTTTCCTAAAACCCGCCTGCCCATTCTTACAGGCTGAGCATTGCTATTTTAGAGTGGCTTCTTCATTTGGAAAAGCTGTGCTTCTTCCTTAGTTTATTTTTGTTCTCGTGCCTTTCCCAGAGCTACTGGGAGGACACAGTAGCCCCCCAAACAACAAGCAAACAAGCTCCCCCAAGCCCGCAGCCTTCCCCATCCATCAGCTTTTATGCAAATGTCTCTCCACACCCACCCTCTTAGCACAAGCTCGGGGAAACGGGAACTTTCTATGTATAGATCGATGGTGACGGTTCGTTTTTATACAGTTTGAGAAGCGTGAAAAGTCACCGGCTCGGATAGCACACTCCTAAATCAGCACAGACCGCTGTGCACCTGTGGTTCATGAACCCAGCCGCCTATCACTGTCCCCAGACCCTCAGCTGAGCATTTGTAGGAGAGAGAGTGCTGATCTCACGGTGCCTCCTGGCCTGGTGGGCATGGAGGAATTGGGCACAGTCTTGTCCAATTGCCAGTTTCGTGGGAGAGCAGCCACAGAACAACAGGCCCATGGGGGGAGCCGTCCTGAGGGATGGGATGCCGGGGAGGAAAACTTGCTCCTGATTTGATCACAGCACTTGTCATGTCAAGAAATTCGAGCAAGTGGCACAGAGAGGGCAAACAGGTTTATAAAGTCACACAGTTTATCAAATCTTGGTTTACCTAGAATCCAAACGTGGCCAGGCTGGCTCCACCTACACGCTGGATCACTTTGGGGCGGCCACAGGGTAGCGATCACAATGGTGGTGTGCCATCTTTGCTGCTTGCTTCCCCTCATTCGCTCACCCCCTTCCTGCCTGGCATCCAGTTCTTTTTTGAGGAATTTACTTCTGCGGGTGGCTGGGGTGGTTCGCCCTCCACTCTCAGCTTCCGGAGTCAGTCTTCATTGGTTTGGACCAGTCGGAATACCTCACGCTCAGCCACCCTGACTGACTGTGGACAGGCAGGTGGCCCGGGAAAGCGAACCTGCCGAAGGAAGTTCCTGAGAGAGGAACCCGCTCCTCCACAGGCCAGTGAAGTTATAAGGAAGACAGATGCCTGCTGGGTAGATGAGGTGAGCACAGAATAACCACCACAGAGTTTAAGAAGGAGCCTTTGGGAAGCAAAGCAGGGAAACAGAGGCAAAGAAAGTCTTTGGTAAAACTGTGAGGCTTTGCCTGAAGCAAATACCACCTACAGCCCTTCCAGTTGCCTGACACACAGTAGGCTCTCAATAAATATCTGTTGAATACATAAGCTTATGAACATCCCTTTTGTGATTGGTCCACTTTGGGCTTCTATCACTGGCTTATGAAAGGAAAGATTCTTACTGGATACATGCGTACACGCATGTCACAGACGAGCGTGAGCCGAGGTGGACGCAGCGCCTGCTGACAGGCTGGTCTTATTAAAGCAGCTCTCTGTAAGCTGGGCTTTTGCCTTTGCTGGTGTGGGTGGGTGGGAGTGAGTGCTGGACGCCCAGCCTGGAGCTCGCCCATTTAGCAAAAGCCTCCTGTCCGCACTTCCTCTGCAGCGGAATTACTCGCTGTCACCAACACACCTGGGTTTTCGCATGGGCCTGGAGATTCAAACTCTGGCCCCCATGCTTGTTTGGCAGGTACTTTCCTACCCAGCCATCTCCCCAGTATCTTGCCTCTGACAGGCATGGGGCCAGGGGCCTGGAGTCTGTGTGAAACAGCAGGTTTCTTTAAGCTGCAGACTTGTTGAAAGTGACAGGGAGATTTGCGCAGGGCGAGGGAGCCCACACTCTCATGGAGGGAGGTGCAGAGTGTGGTGCCTATTCTGGGGCTGTGAATTCTCAGGCCCCATGGTGCTCTATGGTAGGTCTTCACTCCTCAGATGCATGAAGGTCCTCCCTACATGGCTGGAGAGAGGGTTTTCATGGCCTGCCAGAACTTGTTTTCTGGCTCCCCACCTAAAGGCTCCACAGCTCTCAAAACAGTGCCACCCACCATCTTGGTTCCAAGTGTTCAAACACAGGAGCCTCTGGAGTGCATTTTACATTCAAACTGTAGCACCCCTGATTTACCTGCACTTTCAGAGCTGGGCCTCAGCCGCTGTCTCCCTTCTGGATGTCAGTAAAGCCAGGCATTTGGCTCTTTGATAGGTTGGAGCTCTGCCTTTTAAGAACTGAGCGACGCCAGGTCTGTGCCTGTAATCCTGGCACTTCAGAGGTGGAGGTAGAAGGCTCAGCCGTTAACCCTCCGCTACACAGTGAGCTGGAGGCCAGCCTGGGCTACCTCAAACATAACAGCAAACAAGCCATGAGGCCTTGCATCCAAAGGCTCTTTCCCTTTTGACCTTCCCCCCCCCAATCCCTGAGGGCCCTGTGTCAGCAGTCATTAGCATGTCTGAAGTGACACAATTGACACCTTTCTCAGGCAGAAATCACTCAGCCAATGACTTTCCCTGTCCCTTAGGGATAAAAGATAGAGGTCATTACAACCACCTGTGCCTGCTCTCCAGCTTTTTGAGCTGTTCATCCTTCTGCAAAGAAATACATTTTGTCTTGCTGAGACCCCTATTTTTGAGTGGTGGTCTGTTGATTGTGGCCTCAATCTTGTCCCTAACACTTTCTTTCTTTCTTTCCTTATTTTTAAGACAGGGTCTCTCAATGTAGCCCTGGCTGGCCTGGAACTCACTATGTAGACCAGGCTGGCCTCAAACTCATAAAGATCCAGCTGCCTCTGCCTCGTGAGTGCTGAGGTTAAAGACATGTGCCACCATGGCCAGCTCTCACCTTACTTTTGAGACAGTATCTCTCGCTGAACCCGAGTCTTGTCAATTTGGCTAGATTATCTAGCCAGCAAGTCCACAGGCTCTGCCTTTCTCCTCCCACCAGGGTCTGCCTCTGCTTCCCAGTACACACCACGCACCAGGCTTTCATGGGATTCTGGGGATTTGAACTCAGTTTCTCATTCTTACACTGCAAGCATGTTTTGCGCTGAGCCATCTCCTCAGCCACCAAGGCCCTTACCCTAGTGGTTCAAGGACACTTCTAAGTTCCAGAGTGCAGGGTGGAGGAAGGATGAAGAAAAAAGGTAAAACAGAAGTCATGAGGTATCTTGGACAGAAATTTTCTAGAAGCTATTCTGAAAGGCCCATGTATCTAAGGTAAAAGTTCTGTTACTATGCAGGATAGAAAGGAAGGCTATAGAGGTCCACTGGGCCCTTGCTGAGCCTTCTCTCCAGCCCCAATAATAAACACATTTAAAATTATAGATAAAAACCCTGAGACCTCTGGCCTCCACTTGTATACACACATACATCCGCACAAGAACAATCTAGAACGTTTCTTCTACCTAGCGTGCAGACACAGCCTGGAGCAGGGCAGTGCCACTCACTTGCAAGTCTGTCTTCTGAGAACAGAAAGCACCAGCACATGGATTATGAAAAGAGAGACTGTCTACCCTGCCCATCCTGCTCACATGCTTCAGACAAGTAACTGAACATTGGAATTAATTCTTAGGTCATAACACATCATTCTCTTCCCTGCATCTTGAGCCTTCATGACTGATACAACTGGACACAGTGAGGACTTCTGGTAGGATTTTAACAGTGGACAGGAATGGTCGAAACCCAGAAAGCTATATGAGGTTAAATAGTCTTAGGTGTTGGCGTACTTTTAAAAACTCTTTTATTTACATTTCTTTTATCTTTTTCTCCCTCCTCCACCCCAACCCCTTCCAACACCAGGTAGGAGAAAGGGTCAGTAGGAGAGGGGACATAGTTCTCTTAGCTGCTTCCTGATGGTCAGGGTCATCGGACTCCTTGGAACCAGTCCAATCCTTGTTTCAGGAGATCTCCAACTTCTTGCCTCACTGCAGCAACAGCAACCAGGAGCCACAGGGGGAAAGCAGCAGCCTTGTTCTTTCTCAGAGCTTCCCTTTTTCTCTCTGGGCCTTGGCCTTTATTCCCTCTCAGAGTCCTCAGAATTAAACTGCCCACAGCTGGCAAAGAGCTCCTCTCAGAGCCCGCAGGAGGCAAGTAGTCTGCTGCTGTGGACATTCTGAATCAGCCCCACATCCCACGCCTGGGATTCAAAGAAAAACATGTTTATATCCACAACCCTTAGGCTTCCAGGATGCCTGGCATAAATACATAGATCTCAAATTTCGTGTCCAGGTTGGGCCTTTTTACAGATTCAGATCCTTTTTAAAAAATTTATTTGTATGTGTATATGTGTTCTTTATATATGGATTCCCACAGAAGCCAGAAATGGGCATTGGATCCCCTGGTGCTGGGGTTATAGGCAGTTGAATACTGTGTTTCTAACTCCAGAATCAAGATGGAAAGGCAAGTGGTCTTAATGGCTGGGCCATCTCTTCTTTCTTTTTATTCTCCTGAGTAGTAAGTAAATAAAATCCCATGAAAATGGATATACAAGGTCTTGGGGAGATGCTTGGATGCGTGCCTCATTCCTGGCTAATATTCCTTATTCACATCACTGCTCACAACCACCCAACCAATAAAACTAACGACAGCTAGGGATGTGTGGCTCAGCTGGTCATGCGCCTGCCTCGCATCAAGCCTCGGCTGCGACCCATAGCACCACCTGACCCAGGTGCGGTGGCACCTGTCTGTAATCCCAGAGCTAGGTAACGAGATAGAGGCTAGAAGAGTGAAGTTCATGGTGATCACCTGCTGCATAGGCCAGTTCTAGACGGCACTGGGCTACCTAACACCCAGTCTCAACAAACAAACAAACAAACAAACAAACAAACAAACAAAACACAACTACCACGAGAAAAGAGGAGGGTGGGAATGCTCTGGGCAGATGCATTTTCTGGAGCTGAGGGCATGGCAGAGACCAAGCGCCTCTGAAGCTCACCGCATGAATCCTGCAGCGAGGCCTGCTCACTGTCTGCGTGGGGACGTTGTCCATGCAGGGCCATCTGCAAAGGCGTGACGGAAGACTGTTCTGAATAAACATGACCCTGGCCTTCCAGAGAAAGAAGCTACAGGGTAAGGTGCCTGGGTCTGCTCTGTTATCTGGTGCACAGCTCTCACGAGTCTGATCTTTGAGTGTCTTCCAGTCTCCTTAGCTGGTCAAATACAAGTCCCCTACCAAACACTAGTGCCTTTGTACTCTGTTCCCCACCCTGGAGGGGGTGTGGCGAGGCTCAGGTCCAGCCTCTGGCTCTTCCCTCTTTCAATGAGATGGCAAATTCTGGTGATGATCCCCGAGTCTGATTTTTTTTTTGGTCTGGATCATTCCTCACCTCCGTACTCCTGCTCTAGACTACATCTGCCACTCTCCTTTCCTACGGGCATGAGTGGCACCCATCATGTTGGCGCCACGGCTGCCAGGGTTCTCGGTTAAGAGCTGTTGCTTCTGTGCCAGGGACATTGCTTCCTGAAGCATCAAGGCTCAGCTGGGAGTCAGCGCTAGTTGTGGTCTCAGCTTGGACCCAGGCTGGAGTGTCTTGGGCAGTGGTTTGGTTGGTAACCATTCAGAGTAATTGCAGTCTCATTGACCCTGGAGTTCACTTGATTCTGCTGAGTCAACTCTCACTGCAAAGGGGCTCATTTTGGAGCCAAATATGAGTGACCACAGGCCAGGAACACAGATTTAAGTTATCCCAAATCCCATGTTCCAAAGTAGCAACAGTTTGATGTAGTTTTTGTTGTTGTTTTGGTTTGGTTTGGTTTGGTTTTTTGAGACAGGGTTTCTCTGTGTAGTGCTGGCTGTCCCGGACTTACTTTGTAGACCAGTCTGGCCTTGAACTCAGATACCTCCCTGCCTCTGCCTGCCTGCTGGGATTATAGGCCTGTGCCACTGTACCTGGGTTTTGATAATTTTTATAGAGTTTTTATAGTAATGGAACAAAGAAAGCCATCACTCAAAGCACTTTGCAGAAACATTGATGGAAATGTTAGGGTCACAGCAAATGGGGAGCTCTCTGCTACAGGACTCAGATGTCCTCTGCTGCTATCCTTAACCTTTTGGTTGGTGGGAGCTAGGCGTCTGTGCATCCCAAAGGCTTTACATAATGATGACAAAGATGCTACAGACGACAAAGATACACAGAGGAGGACAATTAATGGCTGTTAAGGGGACTGAAGAAGGCCCAAGATAATTTGGCTCTGGACTTGTAACATTCTAAACTCTCCACCAGCACTGAAGTTCTAACCAGTTAGTCAGCCATGCAGAAGGCTCGGTGGAAGGCAGAGCTTTGGGGGACTTTTGATCACAGTCCCCATCTGGATCCAATAAAGGGCAACACCAGAGGAGGACAATTTGGCTGTGCCCTCAGCACTGCTCAGACTCTCTCTGTATTTGAGCCAAACTCAGCGGCCTTAACTGCAGAACAGACTCAACTCCTGTTAGCTGGGTGGCTGTCAGCCAGCAGCGGGGCCATTTTGAGCAGACTTTGTTTGGGTGTTGGCAGTGCTGAGTTAGAAGTAGCCTGATGCATGCTAAGCAAGCACCCTTGCCGTGGCTTCCATCCCCAGCCTCTCCAGGTCTGAACTGCTCTAGTTTATACACATCAACCTACATACAAATCTTACACACACAACCCAGATGTGTGTGTGTGTGTGTGTGTGTGTTGCCAGGGATTAAGTCTTGAGCATTATAAGCAGGCATACTGCTACCAGGTAACAAACCAGCCCAGCTTAAAGAGCTTTTGCACATGTCCAAGTCCACAGAACCACCCCCAACACCAAAGTACACACTCTGTCTAGCCTCCTAGCTGAGTTCCTTGGGCCTCTCCACCAAGGAACTACTCTTAGATTCTCTTGGCAGCCATGACGTTGAGCCTCATAGCCACAGATGAATCTTGCCTTTCTCAGACTTCATGTAGCAAAGGAATCTGCTGCACACTCTTACCTGTCCGGCTTTTTCCTCTCCACCTCGGCCATAGGAGGCATCCTCATGTTGTCCACTGCGTGGGATAGCTCTTTTTATACCAGTGTGCGGCTATAATCCTACCGTCACTGACTACCCGAGGTAGCTTTTGGGTCTCGGCTACTGTGGATAACTTCTGATAAATAGTTTTCAGTACTTTTTATGCATTCCACAAAAATACGCATCAACGCTCATTTCTTTTGGGTACCCGGGTGTAAAATTGATCAGTGTCCTCTGTCCTTTATTCATGAGCTTCCCGGGAGGATGTTCGCCTCACACTGCTGCCACATCCTCACTCTCTACTACTTCCTCATTCATCTTCTCCTGCTTCCGCCCTCACCCCACTTCCTGTTGAAGTGGCTCTACTCAAGCCTGCACCCTGCTTTCTCCTGGCTCCCTCCCCACCACCCAATGACTCTTCACGCTGCTGGCGTCCCCTTGGTGGTAGTGTCTTGGGGGTGGGCAGCGCAAGGACTCCTCATTCTCCATTGGCTGTCTCCAATGGGCAGCCCACACCAGGCTGGCTTAGCTCAGCACCACAGTGCTCAGGCAGTGATTGAGATAAATATCTTTAGATGGGGGATGATGCCTTTATTATTATTGTTGTTGTTGTTATTATTATTATTAATTTGTGTGTGTGAGAGCACACACATGCATGCCATGGCTCTTGTGTGTGGGTCAGAGGACAACTTGCTGAAGCCAGTTCTCTCTTTCTGCCTTGTGTGTTCAGAGGATTAAACTCAAATCAGCTGTTTTATGGCAAGTGCCTTTACCTGAGGAGCGTTTACTTACTGGCCCAAGATAGGGGACATTTTACCTTCCTTTCTCACTGCAGTCACCATGAGGCTATGGTTTTCACTTGAGCTACTTCCCGCACCTAAATTCTTTTCTTCCTTTTTTTTTTTTTTTCATTTTCCCTCTCTCTTTCCTCATTCTACACGTATTTGTCAAGTGCCTACAGTGCACTGAGCACTGTTCTATGCACAGGAGTCAGAAGGAGGCATAAAATGAGCAGACAAGTACAGATTCAGACAGGGACAGGCTAACGGTCGGGGCTGAAGAACACCTGGGGGGGGGGGGGGCCAGCAGGGCTACTGGAGAGTGGGTGATCAAGGGAGACATCATAAAGAAGGTGGTTTTGGAGGTGAAGCCTGATAACAATGACTAGGAGTAAGCCCCCCCGGGGTGGGGGTGTGGGCGCATAGGAAGCAGGTGCAGGACACTCAGGTGGGCAAGAACTCAGGGTATCTGAGAGACAGCCAGGTGACCACTGTGGCTGGGGCAGAGTGATTGGAGAGGAAGCACCAGGGCCAGTTTGTGCCAATCATATGGGCACTGTCTATAACAAGATATCATGGGACGCCGCTGATCTACCCTGATCAATGTTATCAGGATTCTGAGAGGGGTATCAGGGAGATAGGCTGTGTGGGAGTTTGAATGAGCACGCCTATGGACTCATAGAGTTGAATGCTTGGTCGCCAGCCGGCGGAACTGTCTGGGAAAGCTTAGGAGGTGTGGCCTCACTGGAGGAGGTGTGTCACTGGGGGGTGACTTTGAGGCACCCTTCCCTCTTCTCTTCTCTCTCCCTAACTGTAGATTAGGATGTAAGCTCTCAGCTCCTGCTCCAGGGCCATGCAGGATGGCTAGCTGTCATGGCCCCAGCATGATGGTCATGATCTCTAACCCTCTGAAACCGTAAGCCCCAAGTAAATGCTTCCTTTTAAGTTGCTTGGGCCATGGGGCCTTGTCACAGCAGTAGAAAAGTAACTAAGAGGGGACAGGAGCTATCCTAGCTTGTCACTCAAAGCACAGCCACGAGGAAGCATAAGGATGCAGAGGCCTCCGAAGGAGTTTTCAGGGGTGAAAAGCAGAGAAGTTTGGTAACCAGCCCCACCCTCGCTCCCAGGAATGAGGTCCAGCACAGCTGCACCTTGGTTATGCTTCTCTCTGTGACCAGCCTGCCTCCATAGCTCAAATGCCCCTCTCCTGGCTCCAACTTACCTCCTCAACTCTGACCTCCACTTTCAACTGACCTCTGTCCTTGGACTCGAAGTGTCATCTCTGTCCTACCCACACTCTGTTCTATCACTTGTCCCAGTCATGACCTCCAGCCAAGCACGTGGCACTGGCAGCCGCATCTCACCAGCCTGGCACAACTCCCAGAAAGCCGCCCTTGGCTTGTCCTCTTTTGTTTCTCCCCCTAATTTGATGCTGACATTGACAGATAACGACAAGAGAGGCAGCCAAACCCCAGGGTGGGACCAGAAGGTGCCATTCAAATCCTAGCAGGCAAATCCTCTAGACCTGGGCTCATGCCTGCCTCACATAAGAGCCATCACCTCTTGACGCTGAGGTGGACTCTGGCTTTAGCAAGCTCCACGTGGAGCCGCCATTTGTCCATCTAGAAGATCCTAAATGCCAGGTCTGTGGCTTCAGGGTCCAGGGCCTGAGGAAGAGGAAGCAAAATGATGTTACAGAGGAGCAAGAAAAGATAGATAACAGGCTGGAGAGCTGGCTCAGTGGCTAAGAGCACTTGTTGCTCTTGCAAAAGACCTGGATTCAGTTCTCAGCACCCACATGGTGACTCACAACCATCCATAGCTCCAGGGGATCTGATGTCCTCCTCTGACCTCTGAGGGCAGCAGTTACACACAGGTTACACGTATGTACATGCAGGCAAAACCACTCCTACACGTAACAGAAGATACATTTTTAAATGAATTTTTAAAAGACAGGGAAACGTGAAGCTTCACCAAGGTATAAGTTCTGCACGATTTCCTGGCCTGTGGCCTGGGGAGCCTTCCTCAATCCCAGGGAGAAGAGCCTGGAAGCATTTGCTGCTTCCGCCTTGTCTTTGACCAAATGAAAACAATCGCAATGAAAACTCTTTAGCCTTTGACTTGTCAGCAGCTCTCGCACTGCGGTCTCCCTTCTTCCTTCTTTTTCTGTTAGGGCTCAAACCCGAGGGCCTGGAGCACACAGCTGAAGCAAGGGTTCTGTTGCAGAGCTACACCTCCAGCCCCTGATTTCCAACACCTCCCTGAAAAAAACGGGAAAAAAAAAGTGCGCATAGTGAAGGAGAACGCAGGCAAACTGCAAATAGGCCAGGAAGCTGCCTGAACACCCTGAGGTCATAGCGGAAGCAGAATTCCCCGCCTGCTCCCTCCTACTCCCACACCAAACACCTGCAGAGCTTCTGACACTAGGAGGCCGCTCTGGAGCCTAAACTGACCCAGGTATGGCCACTGTGACCTGCTGGGTGGATGCTCTTTCTTGTCTGAGAGATGGGGCCTGGGGAGAAACCACCAGAAGGGAGGAACCTCCAGACAGCTGTACCCAGAGCCTCAGAGTCTCCTTTTATGTATACCCATGTCCCAATCCCAACTCTGCCCCATTGACGGGTCTCATGTAGGTGAAGATGAGCTGGAACTTCTGGTCCTCCTGTCTCTGCCTCCCAAATGCTGGGAGTTACAGATTTGTACCACATGGTGGGCTAGGCAGCGCTGGGGTCAAACTCAGCACTTAGTGTGTGCTAAACACTTGGCCAACTGAGCCACATCCCAGCCCCTCTACTCTCTTTTCTAACGCATCTTTACTTAAGCAGAAACTGGGTTCCATGTTTTTTGGTTAAGATATCACACAATCATCCACTGCAGGAAAACCACGACTGAGGACGTGGAGAGTTTGCTGGTGGCCGCGCTGCTCCCGACGGCAGTGGGCAGAAGGAACCTTTCTGATGTGGGAAGGGAACCTCTGCCAAGTTTTCTTAGATGGAAAGGTGTTGGCTTTTTGTCATCCTAGGGAGACAGTGGCAGAGGAGGGCGGTGTGTGGAGGGGGTGTGATATTCTACCCGAAAATATTTTTTCTGAAATATGCCGGCAGCTAAATCTGGCTGTGTTTGTGCGATCGGGTGGAATTTTCCTTAAAGTGACAAAACAGGGGACATTGAATCTAAGGCTCTAGCTGTCAAGGGTGCCGGAAGGTGTCCCTCGGGGACCTTCAGGTACCATCTGATTAGGCGAGGGAAGGCTGGCAGGTCCTAGCTCACTATGTGTGACCCTGGTGGTATCAGTTACTTTTCACAGTGACAGAACAACCTCAAAGGAGGAAGGCTTTATCCAGCCCGCACCGAGTGTGAGTGGATGAGGAGGCTGCTGGCTGCCAAGCAGGCTGGAAGCAGAGACCAAGGACGAGACCAGAAATCCAGGTAGCAGGCAAAGGCCTGCCCACTAGGACCTACTTCCTCCCGCTTGGCCTTGCCTCACAACCCTCAAAATAGCTCCACTAGCTGGAGGCCGGAAGTTCAGCACGGGAGCCTGAGGGGCGTGGGGGGGGGGCAGGGCGAGGTGTGGGCATTTCATATTCAAACCATAATAGTGTGCAATTATGTAATCTTCTGACTCTCTAGTTCCTCATGTAAATCACATTACCTCATTCTTAGGGCTGCTGGGGGATTAAATGATACCATTTAGCATTTTCAAAGTGTCTAGAAGAGAGCCCGGTGCACAGCTCTGCACCAGTGATTTCCCTTCCCCAAATAGAGTCCATGTCTATCCAGCTCCTACTAAGTGCCAGGCGTGTACATGGTTTGGACACGTTGAAACCATTTAACTCTGAGGATGTAGAGTTGCACTATGATCCTTACATGGGTTATCATACTTTTAAAATCTATTTTATTTACGATTCTTATGCCTCTTTCTCCCTTCTCCACCCCAATCCCTTCCAACACCCCAATACCAGGGAGGGGAGAAAGGAGGTTAGTTGAGAGAGGAGGTATAGTTCTCTTAGGCTACTTCCTGCTGGTTAGGATCATCGGGTTCTGGGGGAAAGTCCAATCAACATTTCAGGAGATCTCCAACTTCTCGTCAAACTGCATCAACAGCAACCAGGAGCAGCAGGGGGAAGCAGGAGCAGCTCTCTTCTTCTTGGAACTCCCTCAACACTCTCTGGGCTCTGGCATTTATTCCCTCTCCAGAGTCTTTAGAGCTAAACTGTCTGCAGCTGGCAAAGGGCCCCTCAGAGCCCACAGGAGGCAAAGAGTGTGCTGCTGTGGACAATCTGACTCAGTCCCACATCCTGCACTTGAGATCAAAACAAAAACATGTTTATATCTTCAACACCCATGTTGTGGTATCTGGTTAGGTAATCATACACTAATTCAGGGGTTCTTGTTCATGTATTTCGTGGGTGTGTTCAGTAAATGTTTTCAGACTTACCAGCCCCACCATCCTGTAAACTAATTTCTTAAATATCTTTAAGCACACACACACATATACCACACACACACACACACACACACACACACACACACACACACACTCACACACTCACCACACACACACACACACACACACACACACACACACACACACACACACGAGTGAGCATACTGAAGCACCTCTGTAAGTCCTACTCCTTAGGAGGCTGAGGCAGGAGGACTGAGATTTTTAGGCCTGGTGTACAGAGGGAGACCCTGTGACTTAGAAAACTACATGTGTATGTGAATATATATGCACGTATGCATTTGTATATATACATATTTGTATGTATCCGAAGAAACTAAAGATCAGTGTAACTGAGGAATTATTCAGGTCACTCAGGAGAATTGGTAGGATCTGAACCCAGGCCTCTCACCCTGAAGGATGCAGCCTCTGATCCTAGCTCCACCTGTAGCTGAAGGGACCACAGTTTCAGTCTATTCATGAACCTTGATTTATTGATTTTCTTTCTTTCCTTTTCTCTTTTTTTCATAATTTATTTATTCACTTTACATCCGATTTCAGCCCCCTCCCTCCTCCCTTCCCAGTCTCCACCGCACATCCCATCCTCCGCCTCCCTCTCTTTCTCCTCAGAGAAGAGTAGGCTCCCTTATGAGGACCAATCTGCCCTGGCACATTCAGTCACAGCAGGACTAGGCACATCTTCTCCCAGAGAGGCCAGACAAGGCAGCCCAGCTGGGGGAGGGATCCAAAGGCAAGCAACAGAGTCAGAGACAGCTCCTGCTCCAGGTGTTAGGGGACCCACATGAAGACCAAGCTGCACACCGGCTACATATGTGTAGGGGGGCCGGTCCAGCCCATGTGTGCTCTTTGGTTGGTGGTTTAGTTTCTGAGCCCCCTGGGCCCAGGTTAGATGACTCTGTAGGTCTTTTTGTGGAGTCCCTGACCCCTTTGGCTCCCTCAGTCCTTCTCTCTACTCTTCTGCAAGACTTCCTGAGCTCTGCCTACTGTTTGGCTGTGGGTCTCTGCATCTGTTTCCATCAGCTGCTGGATGAAGCCTCTCAGAAGACAGTTATGGTAGGTAATAGTCTACAAGCATAGCAGAGCATCATTAATAGTATCAGGGGTTGGCTGATACTATTATGGGATGGGTCTCAGGTTGGTTGGCCAGTCCCTCAATCTCTGCTCCATTTTTATCCCTACACATCTTGTATGTAGGCAGGAAAAAATTTGGGTCAAGTGTTTTGTGGGTGGGTTGGTGTCCCCATCCCTCTACTAGAAGTCCCGCCTGGCTACCGGAGAAGGCCACTTCAGGCTCCATATCCCCGGCTGCTAGGAATCTCAGCTGGGATCACCCCATAGACTCCTGAGAGCCTCCCCTGTCCCAGGTCTCTGGCTTACCCCAGAGATGTCCAACACTAATCTTTCCTTTTTTTTTTTTTTTTTTTTTTTCTTGAGATAGGGTCTCATTAAGCAGAGTGCCTGGTCTCACTGAGATCCTCCCAAGTGCGGGGAATTAAAGGCTTTCGCCACCCCGCCCAGCTTTCTTGTTTTCAAGGACTCAGGGAAGTGAGATCCCTCAGTTGTGGGTGGTGTTTGGAGGAAAGTTGAGAGTCAGGTGCCGGGAAGAAAAGAGAGACCTGGAGATTCTATTCATGGAGTTTGGGTTTCATTAGCCACGGAGGTTACACACCCCTGGGAAGCACTGGTGAGTCCGGGCAGCCCACAGAGGGTAGTGCCCGGACTGGTGCCGCTGTCTGTGCAAGAGAGCAGGGTGGGAAGGGTGGGCGTTATCCTGGAGAGGGCTAGCAACTACCTCCAGGGAAAGATGAGGGTGGCTTCTTAGTCCCCAAAGGAGATGGAGTATTAAGAAGAGAAACAGATGCCTGATAGCTATAGTAACAAACGACCATTGTAGGTAGCAGGAAAGGATTCTTAGATTGGATCTCATTCGGAAAGTGATTTAAAATGCACCCATATCTAATGCCCACAAATGGCCTTTAGGATTTGTGGGACATTGTGGAGTGTGCCTCTCAGCTTCTTGGCTGTGGGGAAAGACTGTTTTTATATAAATGTTCCCGTATGAAATATAAATGTCAATTGGTAATAGCCACGATCTCCATCTAACCCCCCACACTGAGCACTAAGTGTTTCTCCCCTTTGCAACGGCCTGGTGGGGGCAGGAACAGGCATTACTCTCGCCTTACATACGAGGAAACTGAGGAATGTGGAGCTTAATCTGCCACTGTGGCCGAAACGTGGCAAGCGGTCCACACAAACAGCATTTACTGTGGGCATCCTGGAGTGGGAAGGTGATGGGAGAGCGTTACAGCCCGGCAGACCGTGCAGGTCCACTAGGCAAGCTTTTCTCTAGCCGGAAAGCCCCTGAGGGCTGATAGAGATAGAGTCAGCCTTGATGTTGATCGGTGGCACTCAGTTCCATTTTCTTAATGGCTGTCAATCAGCTCCCCACTGTTTCCCCGGAGGCTGGACCAGCAGGGGAGTCATCAGCACTTAGGAATAGCATTAAGAACAAAGCCAGATCTGGGCTGTTTGTTTTTCCCCAGTGAGATCGCCCAACCCTCAACACAGCTAGGAATGAGCCCAGATGTCACTCAGTGCTGAATGAATCACTTCCCAGATCACTGGGCTTCCCAGAGCAGACAGAAACGAGTTCAAGGAGTGCTTGCTATCGCTTCAGCTTCTCGGCAGTTTCTGACAGAAACAGAACTTGAGGGCTGAGACTGTAGCTTGGTGGACTGTAGCTTGCCTGGTAAGCACCAAGCCCTGGGTTCAATCCCAGCACTGCATAAATAAGGCGTGACGGTGAATGCCCATAACCTAGCACCTGTGAGGTGGAGACGGGAAGTCAGAAGTTCAAAGTCATCCTGAGCTTGAGTTCCAGGTCAGCCTGGGATACATGAGAGCCTGTTTCAAAAACAAACAAACAAACAAACAAACAAACAAAAACAAAAAAAAACCAGAAAAGCAAAAACAAATAACAATGTGAGCCACTCAGGTCATTTAAAACTCCTTGGCAACCATATTTTTCAAAAGTTAACTTTAAGTAAAGTCTTAATATGATAGTATAAAATGCTATCATTTCAATATGTAAATGAATTGATAAACATTTGTTAGTGAGGCTCTGTAATGTTAATCTTTGAAATTTAGAGTCATCCTCGAAACTGGTCTCTGGGCTTGTCTGTGAGGGATTATCTAGTTTGGATTAGTTGAGGTAGAAAGACACACTCTAGATGTACATGACCACTCTGTGGGCTGTATAAAGAGGAGAAAGCCAGCCGAGCATCGACTCTGCCCCCTGACTGCAGATGCCGAGAGGCTGGCTATCAGGGCGACACCATGATGGGCTGTGCCAGACTGAGCCGGAATAAAGCCCTTCCTTTCTTCCTTCCTTCCTTCCTTCCTTCCTTCCTTCCTTCCTTCCTTCCTT
>NW_026595981.1:4522687-4531094 GCF_907164565.1 Psammomys obesus
CTTCCTTCCTTCCTTCCTTCCTTCCTTCCTTCCTTCCTTCCTTCCTTCCTTCCTTCTTTCTTTTCTTCCTCCGTCCCTCCCTCCCTCCCTTTCTCCCTTCTTTCCTTAATTTGTTTCAGTTAGATACTTTAATGCAGCAATATGACAGTAATATAGACATTTTTTTTTCATTTTCTCATACCAAGTCCTTGAAATCCCATATTTTCCACTGAGCTGGAAGCTAAGTTTGAACTTGTCACACTTTGCAAGCTCATGAACCCTGGATGTTTAGCGGTTACTCAAACAAGATGACTTATGAAGTCCCAGGGCCTGTGCTACCGTTAGAAATAAGTTTGGGGGAAGCTGGGTATGATGGTGCACACCTTTAATGCCAGAGCTTGGGAGGCAGAAGGTGGGTCTCTGAGATCCTGGCCAGCCTCCTCTACAGAGTGAGTTCCAGGACAACCAGGGCTACAGAGAAACCCTGTCTCGAAAAACCAAATAAACAAGTAACTAAGTAAATGAATAAATAAATAAGTTTAGGTCACAAAGAAAGAAATCACCATTCAAACTGAAGCGTCTGGACAAGGCAAACTTCACTCTTAATCAATAAGGTGTGCTCTGAAGAGTTAACATACTGGGACAGGAAGTGTGTTTGGTTTTTATTGTAATTCACATAGCGGTTCTGTGTTTTTCCCCATTGTCTAGGATCCAACCACACAGCCTTATTCTAAAAGAATTGGTGCCTAGGAAATAAAGCTGGAAGGAGAAAAGGGTCCCTGCTCAGGGCATCAAATTCCTTGACTAGAGAGCCGTGAGCCTTTGTGTAAACAAAGGTTTTACTCAGTGTGGAGGATTAAAACGTAAAAGATTTTAATGCCTTGTCCTAAACACAGTTTTACAGTGTTTGATAAAAAGGATTCATTTGATATTTATTATGGTATCATGGAGTCTGTATTCAAGGAAGGGAAACATAATACGAGCAATAAACAAGAATAAATGTAGGTAGAATAAATCAGAAAATAAACCAGGTGGCAGAGTGACTTGAGGACACTTGAGAAGAGGTCAATGTGAGGAGGGGACGCTTGAGCCAGACTGGAAAGGATCTCTTTGATCTCTTCACAGTCTGGCTCAAGTGTCCCCACTCTGTGAGGAGAGGGGCCTAGCTTTCCAGACAGAGGCTGTAAATGATGCAGGCTAGAGGCATTGGGTGTGGGAGCTAAGTCGGTAGGAGCCATAGGGAGTCTCTGGGTAGGGAGTTTGTCCCAAATGTGAAGGGGAAGAGGATGAGATCCAATCTCAGGTCCCTTGTTTGTTTTTTTCTGTGCTAGGGGCCCAAGCCAAGGCCTTGAGCATGTTAGACAAAGCCCTCTGCTGCTGAACTCACACTTCAGGCCTACTTTCAGTTCTTAAAGATGTCTAGAAACAGGGTAAGTTGGCACAGCGGGGCTCCTTTGCTTTCCACACCCCCACTCCACCATATTAATATTAAAATTAAAAAGCTAAACAAAACTAAATTGAACTGAACTATGTGTTATTATTTTTAAAAATGATGTATGCAAGAGATATTAAGAGGTTTATTGGATGGGGCTGGAGAGGGAGAGAGACATGGAAGGGGGAGGGAGAGGGGGTGCCCTGACAGAGAAAAGGGAGAGAACAGGAGAGAGCCAGAGAGCAAAAGAGTGCAAGGGAGTGACGGACGAGCCACTATGTACCTGACCCAGATGATGTCACAGGATTAAAAATAATAACACTGTGTGTCTGAGTTTGATAGGAAAATAATTAAGGCCAAGCCCAGGGAACTCCCAGCTTCTGCTGCTGCTCAGAACCAAGGGGGGAACTGGGAGAAGTTTCCAGAACACAGCTGTGGCCTGGGAAGGTGTTTTCGCACCTGTGGGGACACAGGGCTTGAGCCAGGTTGAAGGGGGGGCTGGGAACGGAGGTCATTTCCCAAATGCAGAAGGCTGAAAGGGTCTCTCATGCCTGGTGAAGTAGCCCCAAATATTCTCCTTTACCAACTCACGGAGGGAACAAGTGGTTTCTTTGTCTCGTGGGAAAAAAAGAATCTCTAAGAAAGTAGAATTGTGGTCCTGTACCGTGGGGAAGAGTGGAATTTAAGAAAGAAAAAAAAAATCCATACCTTTTCAGGGATGTGGAATTCTCAAGCCGGACCACTGCGTCAGAGTGAACTATCCGGAAGAGGGAAACTGGTGAGTTTGGGGGTTTTGCTATATATATTCTAGAACTCTCATGTATCTCAGACTGGCCTCAAATTGACTGTGTGGCCTTGAACTTTTGCTCTCTCGAGTCCACCTCCCCAGTTCTGGGATTACAGTGTGACACAACACCCATGCCCTGCCCCCAACAACCCGGAGCTGGGGAACCCGGTGGGATCCAACCCCGGGCTTTGTGTATGCTGCACAAGCAGTCTACCAACAGCTACCCCTCTAGCCCCTGCTCCAGAACATCAGCGTGCACACGGGTCCCTTGGCGATTTTAAGAGGCACACCCTGAGCACCTACCCTCAGGTCTGGGGAACAGCCTGAGGGTTGGCCTTTTTAGCTAGCTCTTAGTGGTGATGGTAGAGCTCTCAGACCACTCTGAGTGGCAAGGAAGATGAAGGCTCAGTCGGCTTGGAATAGGTCGGAGGTGGGATGGAGGGAAGAGATTGGATTTAAAGATGGACTAGGGAGAACATGGATAGGAGTTACTGAAACACAGACCTGGTATAAAGGGAATACATGATGGAGGCCACAGCCTGTGCCTTTGGTTTTGGTGACTGTTATGGTGCCATTACCAAAATAGGGCGAATAAAGAGAAGAACATGCTTTGGGGTGGGAAGAAACTCACTTATGAGTGAGTGTGAAGGTGTAGGTGTGAGATGAAAGCTAACAGGAGGCTCTTTGGAGGTGGGGGTGGACCAGCGTGGGGCACAGAAGGGGTATGAGAGGGTAGTGGAGGACAGATCTGAGTAGGGGACAGTAATATGTATGTATAAAAATATCATAACGATACCCACTATTTTGTACACTATCTAAAAACTAATAAAGACAAAACAAGGGAAGCATGGCCAGGCTACAAAAACATAACACTCCTTTCTTTGCGAAAGTATAATTGGGGGGCTCTCGGCATGCTGGTCTCTTTGCTCAGTTTAAAGCGCTGAGGACAACCTTTGCTGTAAAGGCCGAATCCGCTAAGTCTCACCGGATCAGTAAATAGCCAGTTCCATAATCGAGGCCCAGAAATGGCCAGCAAGCTCTCTCCCGCTGCATCTCACACACCCAACCTGCAGCTCGTGGTCAACATCAGCGGTCATCGCTACACTTAAAACGGCTGAGTTTCAGCTCACGCTGCAAGGCTCTCAACTCCTCAGCAGGACAAGTGAGCAGAGGACCCGAGGGCCATACTCTCTAACAAATGACAGAATAGGCTTTGGAAGTTCTGTGGGGTTTTGTTTTGGGAGGGTTGTTTGGTTTTGTTTTACAAGTTCTTTTGTTTTGTTTTGTATTTCCAAACAGGGTTTCTCTCTGTAGCCTTGGCTGTCCTGGACTCTCTTTGTAGACCGGGGAATCCTGACTCAAAAAAAAAAAAAGAAAGAAAGAAAGAAAAAAATTTAAGTAAATAAATAAATAAATGGCTGCATAGGCCTATGCACAGGCATGCATAGATAGAGGGATGGACAGACAGACAGACAGATGGATAGACAAGCAGATGAGAATGACTAGCACTTGAAGAGGAAAGAGAGCCTAGTTGCAAAACCAGCTCCAGTCAAGTAAAGGCACAGCCTCTGCCCATATCCATCTGAACCACTAAAACCTGAACTGGTCTTTCAAATTAGAAGCCTGAGCCCTCTCCCGTGCCTCATCTCCTAGCAACCTCTGTTTCTTGCTTGTGCCCTCTATGTTGGTTGACTCTTATGCCTGACACACCAAAAGTCACTATTTCAGTGATTTAACCAAATGGTGTACTGCTGCTACCAGAGTGTAAGTAGAAACAGCAGGGCACGGCACCACCCTCGGTTGATCCTAACGCCAGGAGCAAGGGAGAAAGGAGCATCAAGCACCTCAGAGCTTTCCTTGACCTCCTTGACTACGCAGCAGCGTAACAAGTCTGAGGACAGCCTGGCAAACGTGAAAGCCTGTCTCACAGTGGTGGGGGAAGGGCACAGATGAGATGGCTCAGTGGGTAAAAGTGCTTGCTGCCACCTTGATGACCTGAGATTAGTCCGTGGGATCACCCCATCTCCCCTGAAACAACAACAGCAAATGTGATGGAAGGAGAAATCTGACACCCACGAGCTGTGCTCTGGCCTTTACAAGCGTGCTGTGGCACACAGACATGCATGCACATACACACAAATAAGTAAATAAATACAAGTAATTTTAGAAAGATTTTAAGAGTTCCAGGGTCCTGTGGGCTAGTTGTTGGTCGTTTCCCCCGTCATTTGTGTAGTTGAAGTGATATTGGAGCCGGGGAAGATGGGCTGTTGTCTTTAGTTAAAATATAAAATGGAAGTTGCTCCCATAACATCTATGACAATCCAGCACCAAGCCCTAGGTATTCGGCCCCATAAACTGGCTTCAGAGCTGGGAGGGGTCCTGTCTCTCTAGGCAACCGTCCAAGGCTCAATTTTCTGTTACCAGAGAAAAAAAGGGTGAAGATAATGGGGACACGGATAAGGCAGAGACCAAAACGGAGTATCTGCTGCACTTTTATATGTCATTTATTAGGACACTTTAGTCTCATCTTGCTCATTTATTTAAAAAAAAAAAGGCATAATAATGTTCATTTTATGGGGTGGTTGTGAGTATTGACCAAGATAATGTCTGTGCATCATGCCTGGCATTTAGAGAGACTGCTAATAAATGTTAGTGTCCTTTTGCTGCGCTGCCCCATGGAAGGTGTCTAGACAGTTCCTCATGATACGCTTGACCTATTTTTTTCCCTTCCGAGGTACATTTATTATTGAATTATAGTTGGTCCTCTGTATCTGCAGGCTCACACCCTTGGGTTCAACCAAGCGCAGACTGAAAATATTCGGAACAAAAAAAAAAAAAAAAAAAAATGACATCTGTGCTGAACAAGCACATTTTTCCTGCCACCAGTGCCTGGCAGTGATAAGTATTTACATAGCATTTACATTGTATTGAGCACCACCAGCAATCCAGAGATGATTTAAGACCCTCTGGAGGATCCGTGCAGGTTCTATGGAAATACCATGGCATTTTACATAAAGGATTGGAGCACGCACGCACGGGGTTTTGGCACCTGTGATTACGAGGACAGCTGTGCGTGAAGATCACACGCGTCCATTTTCTCTCCCCCTTGCCACTGCGAGTTCTTTCACGGCACAACCTTGCTCCCCTGGCAGGCCTCCTACCTAGCTCTCGACCAACACGAGGGAACATGCCGGTGGAGAAGAGGAAAGCCATTTCTTGTTCATGATACTCTTACCTTCTCTCTACAGGAGCGGCTAGGATTAATGACCTCGAAGCAACAGAGAAATCATTCTGCGTTCCTGGGTTCTCCCGCTGAGATCCCAGAAGGTGGGGCATTGTGGGACATCCTCCACCCTGGGCCTCGGAGCCAGAAAAGAGCGGGGCCTGAGGCCGGAGACGTGTGCCCACCACCACCGCCCTGCTCTGTCCCCACTTTCCTTCTATGAGGGCAGACTCTCGCCTGCACGGTTTTAGACAAACCGTGGTTAAGAGGCACAGAGAGCCGGCAGAGGGAAAAGAGCATCGTGCTCCAAGAGCAGCGGTTCTGGATTCTGGGCTTTGCCCTCCTGTGCGTTCTGGCCATTTGGTTTGAACGTGGAGATGAAAATCCTGAATTCTGCCCTGTGGACCTGGGTTATGTTTTGCTGGTGACAGGCCAGCTGGCCTGAGAGATATGTTGCCGTGGCGAACAGTAAGCTCATCTTGTGGTTGCTCACTTGACCCAAACGTGTTATGTCTAGACTTTTACACTGGGTGTGCGTGTGGGTCCATTTTCTCCAGCATCCTGGACCCGGACAGGCTTTCCAACTGCTCTTATTTTTTATTCCTGTCCTGCATTTCCTCCCTCTCTGTACTCCTGGGGCTTCATGGCTCTCAACAGATGCTACTCCCCGCCCCCCTTCAAGAGGGGCCCTGGCCTCTGTGACAGCAAATCCATTGCACCACTTAGGTTTAATTAGAGCACAATGAAGGATGATTAGTTTACACATCAAAGCACTGGAACAACTCAACAAATTGGCCCCATCCCAAAGCCCTCCGCAGCCCCCCAGGAGCTGGCCTTGAACTCGCAGGCTCTGCTTGCTGGAGCTGGGCAGCCGGCAATGAAGGTTTGGAGCCACTTGCAGCAAGACTGAAGGCACTCCGCTGTCTGGAAGTGGAGCCCAGTGGCTTTCAGCACTAACTGTGCCCACACACCCACTGTGGCTTTTCACTCCAAGGCTGCCTCCAGCCATGATTAACCTTTGCCTGTAGTCAACGCTCTGTTCCTTGTAGACTTGACTCCACAGTCTGCAAGTCATCCAGGTCCTTTCTTTTTTGAAAACCCTTCTCTCTTCCAGGTGAGTGCTTCGGTGTTTTGAGGACACATATCAGGGGGTGAGAGAGGGAAATCAAATGATCTTCAGGTCAGGCCACATAGGCACCAGCACGTGATTTCTTTGTTAGTTGATGAGGGAGAAAATCGGAATTATAGGTTATGTTCCTGCACACCTGTTATCCTAGCACCCAGAAGGCTAAGGCAGGAGGATTGTAATTTTTTTGTAAGATTTTATTATTGTTATTATTATCACTTTAAAATTTACTTATTTGTGTATATGAGTGCTCTGTTTGCAAGAGGGCAATCATTATAGCTATTCATTTAGTTGGTTTTTAGAGACAGGGTTTCTCTGTGTAACCTTGGCTGTCCTGGACTCACTTTGTAAGTCAGGCTAGTCTCAAGTTACAGAGAATTGCCTGTTCCTACCTCCCAGAGTGCTGGGACTACATGTGTGTGCCACTGTGCCTGACTAGGCAATCAGAGATGGTTATGAGCCACCATGTGGTTGCTGGGAATTGAACTCAGGTCCTCTGGAAGAGCAGGCAGTATTCCTAAGCACTGAGCTATTTCTCCAGCTCCAAGGATTGTAAATTTGAGACTAGCCTGGGGCTACACAGTGAGACACTCTCAAACCAAAACCAAAGCAAACAGCCTTTCCCCCAAATAAAACCAAGAAAGAAATTATAGGATGCAGTGAGGTAAATGAACTATTGTTCATTTGTATGCTTGTGTCTCCTTGTATGTGCTTTCTTGTTCTTGTGGCTGACCAAGATGCAGCTGTACATTCTCCATCAGACTGTCTTTATGACTTCTTGCATCAGAGCCCTTACTGTCAGGATACGTCCAGATACTGTCAGGATACACGTGTGTGTGTGTAGAGACCAGAGGTCTCTCTTAGGTGTTCTTTATGAGCCATCCATCCTGGTTTTTGAGACTGGGTCACTCACTGGCCCCACACTGAGCACGTAGCTTAGCCCGGCTGGCCAGTGAGCCCCAATGATGCAGTCCCTGCCTCCCTGCTATTGGGTTTATAAGTATGCACCGCCACTCTCATGGCTTTTGTCATGGCTGCTGGGGGTCCCATGCTTTCTAGGCAAGTATTTTGCCTACTTAGCTGTCTCCCTGGCCCAAAATCCTTTTCTGTGTCATGTAGGGGCAGTAAGGTTGGCCAAGGACTGGGAGATGAAAATGTGTTTCTTTTGACAGAAAAGACTGGTCTGTTTGTCCTGATGATTAGTTGACTAAGAGAACAGACCCAAAAGTTCACCCAATGACCCCAACTGTTATTCTGTCTCGATCCACATACATGCCAACCAAAACAATTGATATGCCCTTCTCCCTTCAAAGGCAGAGGCGTGTGTCTAAGTCTCCCTCATGGTCCGGGGCCCTCAGGATTTGATGATCTTTCCCGTCACAAGCAAGAGGACTGTGGCCACAGTAGAATTTCATGAGAGGCAAAAGCTTGGGCCTCTGTCCCGAACCATTGATGTAGATGAAGTGCTCGGTGGAACCCCATTCCCTTGCTGTGGGCCTTGAGGGCGAATGGCGGGGGGCTCAGCTTTACCACCATGACGTGGACAGACGGATGGATGCTACACAGCGTGGTGGGTGGGGGCTGAGCTGGACTTAAACTGCCAGCTTCCAGAAAGCCCTTCTCGAGGAAGACAACACCACATTGTTAGCATAAAACCCGGAGCCTATTGATCTGGCTGATTAGAAAGCCTTCCAAGGCGCTGGGGTAATTAGCACAATTTACGGAGTAGCAGTTATCAGCTTCATTGCCTAATTAACAATGTAAATATCTTTCTAAATGACATTTTATAATCACCATCAGACCCTCTAGCACTGGCCCTGTTCACTGCTGATTCCTTCCCAGATGTGGAGTTGTCTCCCC
>NW_026595981.1:4531194-4564833 GCF_907164565.1 Psammomys obesus
CTAACATGGCATTTCTGTATCACGTGTGATAAAGCGATTGTGCATGCTCCACATCTCCTCATTTGTATCTTACTAGGGGTCTGCTCTGCCTTCATCTCTCCAGGCCCAAATATGCAGTCTGCCAATTGAATTGCCAATTAAAAGTACTTAATTAGACGTGAAAGGGGAGTTCTGTCGTGTTCTGGATTCTGAACTGTTTTTTATTTATGGGCTTAGCAGGATAAGTCATCTTAAATTAGCGTCACATTTTTCCCTCTGAAGAGCATGTGAGAAACTCGGCTGTTAGGAGAAGGGCTTTAACACAATATTTGTGTGCACTAGTCCTGGGTGCAAAGGCTCATTCCAAATGCCTGTGTTGCTTTGGCAAGCCAGGTTCTTCTTCATATCCATTTCTTTATCATTTTTATGCAATTAATGTTAGCCATAGCCTATTGGACCTGCCTAATGAAGCATATGTGCAGAGAACTGAAAAGAAAAAAAAAAAACAAAAAAAAACAAAACAACTTACTTTCAATTTGCCTATTATTCAGAATATCAGGGACGTATTAAAGATTTATTGTCTTAACGTCTAAGTTCCAAATGCTTGCAGGGGACTGGAAGTGTCGCTTATTGGAAGAGGCCTGCCAGGCCTAAGGCTCTGGGTTCCAATCAAAAACTAGATGGCGTACCCATCAATCTTCCTTGGGGAAGAATCAGCCTCGTTGGGAAGAGCGCTCCAAAGGCTTCTCATTGCCGTTCTCTCTCCTCGTTGCTGCTCTCTCTTGGTCTTTTTGTTCCGGTGAACCGCACGGTAACCACAGGTACACGTCCACAAAGCAAGTAAAAGAGAAAAAGGAAGATGAATTCCATGTAAACCAGTTGTACTGTACTGGTGGAAATGGAAGGGGAGGCAGAGATGAATTTTTGAAGAAGTTGCTGTGGTCTTTAATTAGCCATCTTGCCCTGGTTCCCCATTACCATTGATTTGTGTGATAAGTGACAATTATACGTGTCATAAGTATACTCCTTTTTGCTGAAGACAAGAGATCTTATGTGTGATGCAAATAAGGGTTCTCAGAATGCTAATTTCGTAATGATCCAATGCATTTTTCAAGGAGTTTACAGTCTAGAGGGGGGATAAAACGTGTGCATAAATAATTAGAATGCAAAGTAGAAAACTGCTGTGTCCTGAGACAGTACAGAAAGAATTATGGTTAAGAGGGAGACAGAGAGAGAGAGGGAAGGAAAGAGAGAGAGAGAGTGTGTAAATAAATTATAGTTGAGAGATTCAGGACAGCTTGCTTGAAGGTTAGGGAAATTGTCACAAAAGTACATAGAGACCATTGGTGTGGTTTATAGAGGAGGGGAACAGTGGAAGGTTTACAGAGGTAGGACAGCAAGAAATTGAAATGAGGGAACAAGACGTTTACGGGGTGTTAGGTGAGTGGGCTGGAGGCAACAGAGCCATTGGAGCTCCATCTTGGTCTTTGCGGAGCCTTGACTGTCAGGCTGAAACACTGCAGCACTTCCTGGACACCAAGGACTGCTGGCTTTTTAAAGTAAAGGTCCAGATAATAAGTCAACGGCTTAGCCGGCTGTGTTGTCTCTCTCACAGTGAGCCATCTCTGCCAAGAGTAACCAAAAGGCAGCCATAGATGGTACGGAAGTGAGCGGGTATGGCTGTGTCCGATAAAACTCTCTGACCACTGAGCTGATTTCCACACACCACGTGAATCTTCTGATGTTTCTTTCGCTATGAAAATCTGCAGCGACTGCAGAGTGCTGGGTGCCGAGTGGGAGTGGACCCAGTGGGCCAGAGAGCTTCGTGGTCCATGTGTCAAGTGGTTATGATGCTTGTGTGGCTGCTGGTGGCCATGGTTCCAGGACTGCTATGTACCTGTGGTCAAGCTTCAGCGAGTAGCCAGGAAGCGTCTGTGGGTGGGTGGGGTACATGCTCTTGATGAACCCTAAATAGTATTTATTAATGAAAAAGAAACACCCAACCAAGAGTCCTGACACTTCTTCTAGACGAAAGGGGCATGCAGCCACCCATACCGCGGTAGGCTATAGATGGACATCCTGAAACCATCTTCCCTGGTCGGAATTGGAAATTTCTGAGCAGTAGCCAGCTAATAATAACCTCCCTCCATCCATCTCCCTTCGAAGGCTCTGCCATGTCCAGCAAGTGTGATTTTGTCCTCCCCACATCCCACGACCCTAGCCGTACCATGTGCCCTTCAGGGAAAAGGGTGGGTGGGAGTGGGCTCAGACTGCTGGGCTGTGAGAGTCCTGTCACCTCCCAAAGCCTTCCTTCCTCTCAGCTACTCTGAGTTCTAGCTTGGGAAGCCCCTCTGGCCAGCGGTAGAAGGGAGGGGCCAGCTTTGCTCTTTGTGGCTGGATCAGAGCCGTTGCTGGATCAGAGAACTATCTCCCACTTCCAGACACACCAGACATGATATAGGGATTTCAAAAACAAGCAGAAAAACAAACAGACATGTGTTGTAGCGACACATGCCTACATGGAGGCAGGAGGATGGGGAGTATCCAGCAAGTTTAGGACCAGCCTGGATTACATGAGACCCTGTCTCAAAAAAATCAATGAACCCAAACTGAAGCAGACAAACAAGACCCAAAAGACATCAAGTATGTCTTTAAGAAGATGGAACCGCATTTTTATGCTGGAATAAACTTTCCTTCCTCTGATCTCTGTTTTCTCTTTTATCCAGGAAAGTCTTCACTTTGTTTAGTGAGAAAATGGCAAGGTGACTTAGTCTCCAATGTCTACAGAAGAAAAGTCCAGTAGCATGACCCAGGGGCTACTGTGAAGCACAGGAAGGTAAGGACAGAAAAGAGGGTCATGATCTATGACACCACAGGAGCCACTGGAAGTCTTGTTCAGAGCAGAGAGGAGAGGTGCTGACTGAAGGGTAAGTGGACAATGTAACAGTGCCTTCTGCGTGTATGTGTGTGTGTGTGTGTGTGTGTGTGTGTGTGCGCGCGTGCACGCGCGCATGTCAAAGCCAGTGGTTGGTGTTGGTATCTTCTTCAATCACTCTTCACCTTGCTTTCTGAATCAGGTTCTGTCCCTGAGCCTGGAGCTCACCAGTTTGCCTAGACTGGTAGAGCAGCATGCCCTTGCAAACATCTGCCTCCACCTCCCCTGGACCGACAAGCACCGCTGCGCTTGGGAGCAAGCTCAGGCCCTCATGCACCTCATGCACCGCACTCACTGAGCCAGCTCTTCATGCCTGGGCATTTAGATCTCAGTATAAATGGCACGTTCTTGTAGTGATGGACAGTAGCCATCGGGTGATGATCACTGGTTTTGTTAACCGTGTGTGCATGTGTGTCTGTGTGCATGCACGAGTGTGGAGGTTAGAAGCCAGTTCACAGGAGTTGGCTCCTCTGCACCACGTTGGACCAAGAGCTTGAATTCAGCTTGGTAACAAGTGCCTTTTCCCTCTGAGCCATCTCTCTAACCCACACCTTTTATTTGACTGCCGGTTCATTGTTTATGATTCATGTTCTCTTTCACTCTCTTATCTTCTCAGCTGCTGAAGCACAGCATCTGCACGGAGATCATGCTTTATTGATTCATTTTTTAAAAAATATTTTATTATCCCACTTTTGAGTGTTTTGCCTTCACACATGCATACGTGAACGGTGGGCACTCCTGGGGCCTGTGGAGGTCAGAAAAGGGTTTCAGACCCCTGGGTCTGGACAGATGGTTGTGAGCTGCCATGTGGGTGCTGAAAACGGAACCCAGATCCTCTGCAAAAGCAACAAGTGCTCTTAACTGAGGAGTCAACTCTCCAGCCCTTACTTATTTGTTTTTTAAGATTTCATTTTTATTTTTAATCATATGTATGCATGTGTGTCTGCATTGGTACATGGGCTTATGGGTGCCTTTGTTCTTGACGGCCAGAAGAAGGCGCTGGTTCCCTGAAGTGGGTTCTGGGTCCCGAGCTCTGGTCCCATGTAAGAGAAGCAAGTGTTTTTAATCACTGAGTCCTCATGTGTGCTCTCTTTATTCTGTCTCCTCAGAACCTAGATGATGTGTTGATATCTGCCAGGACCTCTACATAAGTGTGTTAAATTAAATGTTTGGCTCCAATGGAGAGTAGAGGAAGAAATCTATATGACAGAGGACACAGAAAGTTGTCTGACATTTAGTTCATTTGTTTTTGAGTAGGAACACCTGGCTTAGTGCTTATCAAACTTTCACATGGCTGGGAACCATCCGGGGAACTTGTTAAAATGAAGACTCCGATCCTGCTGTCTGGATGGAGGTTCTGCATTTCTAACAGGTGAGGCTCACACCGCTAGGCCGCAAATCCCCCTTTGAGAGGCAACGCTCTAGACCTCTCCAGTATGTTGTTTAGAATGAGCCAGTGGAGAAGAGGAGATTAATTAGGGGCAAAGCAGAAGTAAGCAGCAGCAGAGACTTTAACAACCCTCGAGGGGGAGAGCCAGGAGAACCGCAGGGGAATGAGTTGTCAAAGGCACACGGCAACGTGCCTGCTTGTGACAGGAAAGGAGAAGGGCTGGGAACTCTGAGGGGTGCTCTCCTCTTGTGGCAGTGACCTTTCCCACAGGCAGTTAGCTGAGAGGGAGGGAGGAGGCGGAGTGTGGGAGCCCTGAAGAGCAGTCATCTTCTTCCCGGGAAGTACCCAGGATGCATTTAAAGTCAGACCCATCAGCTGTGTTGTGTAATTTTTACAACATTAATCTGCTTGGGGGCAGATTGGAGGAGGATGATAGATTCAGCCGGAGTGAGACAGAGGGCTGAGGGTGTGGGGAGGGAGCTTTTAGTGTGGCACGACACTGGCTGGGACCCTGCTGCTTAGCTCTGTTCTCATGGAGCTACAGTCGGGAGATGGCTATGACTCCATACAATCACACGGACACACATCTGCATAAACATGTCTGCACTAAATGTAAATGTGAGGATTTATATAGGCACATCTGTGACAAGCAGAATCATCGGAGACCTTGCCCCCAACCTCTGAGCCTTACCTTTTCCCATTCTTGACTGATGGCCCACTACCCCAAACATCGAGGCAGGTTAGCCCTACCAGAGAGCCAATACCCTGAGAGCACCATCCAAGCAGCAACTGAAAGGAATGGCCCTATCAATTCCCCAGAGTGCTAACTACCTTGGCTCCCAGGGAAGTCTGTCAAGGTGCCAGCCTGCCTGTCAGGGCTCTCTGTATGGACCGTTTGCCTCAGTCCCCACTCCTTTATTGGATGTTTTCTAGATCCCTGTCTAGATAAACTATGTGCTCTCAAATCCTTGCTTTAGTGTCTACTGGGGGATTCCAAACTGACCCATGCATCGCTGTAAACGCTGATGCTTGCCGTGGAATCAGGCCAGGCTGCTTACTGTCTGGGAGCCGGTCTCTGCTCCAGTGTGAGAGTGTGGGTGTCAGGGAAGTGAGGAGGGTATATTTGTGAGTTGGGATCTAAAAGAGACTGGCAGAAGGGACAGGGTAGGTTTGAAAGTACCATAAGGCCGTGGCAAAGTATTGGGAACAGGAAGTGAAACTTTAGAATCCAAACCCTACCAGGCCTTGTAAGATGCAGTCAGGAGTTGGACCTTCCTGTCCAGAGAACTCCGAGGAGCCAGGAGGACGTCTACCATAAGATGAAGGCAAGATGTGACCTCTCTCAAACAATGAGATGGAGGGAGAGAGGTTGGGCAGGGAGGGGGAGGCAGGAGAGAGCCCACACAAAAGGGGTACAGTTGTCTCTATGATGACTTGGGGCCCCAGTGATGGTTTGCCTGGGAAGGGCATCAGTATGCGTTTGCCAAAGTGCGTAGTTAACTATTAACCACATACTTGATTGACCGGAACGCCCTATTTCCTGTCTATACCAAAGAATGGTTTCCCTCACTAATGTCCGCCTCTCCCTTTTCCCTTGGGGGCTTCACTCAACTTTACCAGCCTTTCTCTTAGGGACCCTGTTGACAAGGTTAACCCCTCTTCCTTTCCCTCATTCTCTCCTTCCCTCCTTTCCTCCTCCTGTCTCTTTTCACTCTCCTCCTTCCTGTTTCTCTCTCTTTTTTCTCCAACTAACTCTATTTAAGAATTATTTCCTCCATTTCAGTGATTTTTTTTTCCTTCTTTAATAATTAACTTACTTTTTCATGTACATTGGTGTTTTGCCTGCATGTATGTCTATGAGAGGGTGTCGGATTCACTGAAACTGGAGTTGCAGGCAGTTGTGAGCGGCCATGCGTGTGCTGGGAATTGAACCTCAGTCCTTTGGAAGAGCAGTCAAGTGCTCTTAACTGTTGAGCCATCTCTTCGGGAATTGAATTCGATAGCCCTGTCCTGGAACTCTGTAGATCAGGCTGGCCTTGAAATCAGGGTCCCCCACCTGCCTCTGCTGGCAATCTGTGGTGACTTAAGATTCTGTGTATATCATCAATGGAAACAGAATTACAGTTTGAACCAGGTCATTTAAAAGTGGATCTTGCAATAAACAGGATCGATATTTAAAAAATGAAAAGAAACACACACACACACACACACACACACACACACACACACACCGCTCACAAGTACATAGTACATCCCCTCCTTTGGTAATATTGCTATATATGTGCTCTCAGCAAGCATTTGCTTTCTTCTCTTTCTCTCCCCCTTCTCCCTTCTCTTCTTTCTCTCCCCCTCTTCTTCCTCTCCCCCTCCTCTTCTTCCTCCTCTTCTTCAGTAGTTGTTTCATTGGAGTCTTGCTGTGTTGTCCAGGCTTGTCTCAAAATCATGAGCCTGTTTCAGTGCCCCCTAGTGCTAGCATTACGGTCATAAATCACCAAGCCTGGCTATGCTTAACTCTTTTTATTTAAAAAAAAAAAAGGTAATTTACACAAAAAAGTTTGGATATTGGTATAAATGCTATTTACAGTCTTAAATCATGAGACATATTTTTTTTTTTTTTTGGTTGGTTGGTTTGGTTTGTCAGCTCAGGGTTTCTCTGTGTAGCCTTGGCCTGTCCTCAAACTTAGAGATCCACCTGCCTCTGCCCCGAGTGCTGGGATTAAAGGTGTGCACCGCCACACCCAGCCCAAGTCGAATTTTCAATAGACACACACAAAAAAAAGTGGAGACTCAAGTCCAGAGGTGACATATGCCTGCTTCCCATGTGGCTTGCCATGCCGCCACCGTCAATAAATTACTACAGAACACACTAGACGTGTGGAATGACACATCAGCCAGGCAGGTTAGATGTATGGTGCTGCAGGAAGGAACACAAGGCCAAAGTCCTGGAGGACTAGGCTCCCTCCTGCAGAGCGTGTGCAGTGAGTAGTCATGGCTTGCCTTTCCCCTCTTGTGTTCCCTTTTATAACAGTCTTGGATCCCTGTCCATCCCCTTTTTTCACCCAGCAATTACAGAAGAAAAGACACAGGATGGCTGAGATCTCACATAACCTTTCGCACCCGGCATTTTCATTGTCTGACTAACAAGCCTCTCTCGTAGGGAGTCAGGGCTATGTTTTATAGCACCCCAGGGTGGCAAAGAGCAGTATGCTGGGCTTTTCCATCTTTGCCTTGGTGATCTCTTTTGGCACATTCACCTGTCATCTGTGCCCCTCACCCTGTGTTCTGGCAGAATTTGAGTCATGCAAACTGCAAACTGGTAAATAGCAACTTTGCATATTTTGAATAAAAGAGAACACCAAGGTAGCGCTCATCCTGTGTGCTCAGAGAAATTTGAGCTGAGGCAGACTGAGAGCAAGGGCCGATCCTAAGGGCCTAAGCATCTTCTTCAAAGTATTTATCATGCTTATTAAACCCATTGTATATTTATGAATTAATTTGAATTATTTACATGGTCAACCTTTGAGACAATAACCCGATTTCATCAAAGCATGCAAATGTATCACTTTTCTTTGAAATCTGGAAATGGGGCTAGGAGCTGGCTCAGTAAAAGCACTTGCTGTCAAGCCTGACGACCTGAGTTTGATTTCCTGGACCCACGTGGTGGAAGAGAACTGACTCCCTCAGGCCTGGTGCTCTCTCTCTCTCTCACACACACATACCCACAAGCCATAGCACATACACATAGTAATAAGCAAATGAATGTAATTTCCACAATCTGGAGGTCAATTTACACGGAGAACGTTAGAACTTCCTGCCTCTTTCTCTACAGAATTGTTACAAGCGTGCCACTGTCAGGCTAAGTGACAGGATTTCAGAAACTAAGAGAGCATGGCAACGTATTTCATAGAGGAGTTGATAAATTCCCTAGGGCAAAGGAATATCCTGTACAGCCAACTTTAGAATGATGAATTTCTTAAGCAAAAGGTCTTTAAAATTCCATTTACCTGTAAATATCATGCAGCCTGACAGGAGAGTGCCCAGCTGTTGAAATTTCAATGTAGAAGAAATTGACATAGTAAGAATGGTTGGGTTTTCATTAGATTGTGGGCCTAGTGTCATTGTAGTGAATGTTTGGACCGGTAAGAATTTTTCAGTTTTACTAATGAAATAAAAAGAAATCTAAAGTTTCTGTCAGGTTAAAAAGAATCACTATTGGGGCTGGAGAGACAGCTTAGCAGTTAAGAGCACTGCTCTTCTAGAAGACCCAGGTTCAATTCCCGGCACCTACACATAGCATTCACAACTATCTGTAACTCCAAGATCTGACACCTTCACAGAGATATACATGCAGGCAAAATGCCAATGCACATAAGATAAAAACAAATAAATTACTAAAAAGAATCACTATTGAATTATTCTTAAATCCAAGTTCCCATTGTGACTTGTTCAAAGAAAAGGAGTTGTTGTCCACATCTCCCCTTCAGGTGACTTTCTTTTTCTTTTCTGTTCTTCTTTTGTGCTGCCTGGATGTCGACAGAGAATTTTCGAGAAAGATAAATGTTGCATCTCTATAAAGACAGAAGTAACACAAGAGGCACTAAGGTGGAGCCTTTTGGAGGTAAAGCTAACAGCTTGCTTCTTGAATATTTTATGATCTAGGTATTAGACAGAAGCTTCTGAAGCAGGAACACAGAGATCTAGGAACAAAGGATCGGGCATGAGAGAACAGACTGTGAAATTTCTTAAAAATATGAAGGGATCTTAACGTTGAATTCAAGAGTGGATTGGTGTCCCGTGGAAGATTGCTCCTAGTGAGGGCTCTAAAAACATAATGATTTATTGATTGGCTCTGTACTAATGATGTGGCCTGATTGTGCATGGGTAAATAAGAGGGTTGATTTATGAGGGTGCGATTGGATCTTGCAGATATATTTGGCCCAAGTCTACATATTGAAAATACATGAAGGTAATTATCTGGGTATTCCAAGGGAGGAATCCTCCCACACTGGTTTGGAGACAGTGTCGTGTGTTAGGGAACGAGGAGGAAGGGGGAGGGGTGCGGGGAGACACAGCAGGATGCTAGAGTTGACAGAAACAGGGAAAGGAAAAAGTTCTGTTAAGAAATAGCCCCTGCTTCCTAAGAGGAAGAAAAACAAATTTCTGAGGGCTGCTAGATAGTAATTTTCTCTTAAAAATGAAAAAAAAAAAAAAGGGAAATATTACACGAAATTGTCTTGTTAAAGACCACACAAGGAGTGTGTGTAAGGAAGTCGGGCTTTTCGTTACAGAGAGATTTAAAAAGCCCCAGTGAAGAGAGATGAAGGGAAGCAACGCTCTCCACCGGCACCCTCGCTGCCTTCCAGACAGAGGCCCAGAGAAGCTTGCAGCTTCATTGAACAAGGCGTTTGTCTCCCGATAAAGACTCATCTTTATTTCTTTCAGGATATAAAACTTGTATTTAAATCAATTCAGGGGAGCATTCTGACTTTAAACACGCGCGAGCGGGGAGAGCCCGTTTAATGAAACAGCATTATTTCATTTTCAAAGGGATGATCCTGGCAGGAGCCGCGAGTTTAAGACTCTGTATTCTTTCCCTCAATTATAATTATAGCCGAGTCTGAAAGGAAGCACGCCTATTACTGTCACATGTATTCTTCTGACAGGTGTTGTGGGACTGTGGTTTGACGAAGCGACTCAAAATGAAGACTCCCTTCCAAACATAATGCCTGTCACCGACAGGGGAGGTTTGGGACACGTCCTCCAAGTAGACGTTGCACAGATCTTGAGCACCCCTAATATTCCAGCACAGTCCGCTCTTGGAAAAACGAGGGAGAGCTTGCCTTCGGAGCTTGCAACCTCGGTAGAAACGCCAGGGAGAGAAGACTGTAGGTCCAGCCGACTGGGTGGGGTCGGATCGGGAAGCCCGCACGCGGTAGGACCCCGAGTCCCGCCGGCGGCCGGCAGAGGGCGCTCCGGGCCCCGGCGGGGGCGGGGCTGCGCGGGCTTCCGCCGCGCAGGCGCGCTCGTCGCCTGCGGGTTCTCGAGTTGGCGTCCGCCGGGAAGGCGGGTGAGCCGCGTTGCGAGGGCCCCTCGGGGCGGCGGGGGCGGGCTGGGGATTGCCGAGGCTCCCTGCAGGGCCGGGGATCTGCGGAAGCCCTGGGGGCGATCTGCGGGTGCTCCGGCTTCCACTGAGAGCCGGTGGCACCTGTCGCAGCCGTAGTCCCGGCGCCGCGGAGGAGCGTGGGAGGCCGGGATACGGGCCCTAGATTGCGGGGAGCCGGGGCTCTGCGCTCGGCCGGGGAAGCCTCGCTTCTGTGGTTTCCAAAGAGACGTGCCCCCTCTGCTCTCAGTCGATTTTTACCAGGAATAACTGGAACCATTTTGATCTCTGCAACATGTAGCCCTCTCTGACCTTGAACTTGTAATCCTCCTGCCTCGGCCTCCCACGTGTACTGGGATAACCGGCCAGCACTAAACTGCACACTTTTAGAAGGCGTGCAGCTGGGCATCTACCACCACTGCCAATTTTAGAACATTTTCTGGACCTTCAAAGAAAAACAGCTCCGTTAGCGGTAACACCCCTCTCCAGTCTGTTTCTGTTTTCTGTGCACTCAGGCAACCTGCTTTCCATAGATTTTGCCAGTTCCGAACATTTCACAGAAATGGAATCAATCATACGTTACGGAGCCCCCTGATAGCGGTTTCCTGCATCTTGCATGCCGCCTTCAAGGTTCGCACGTGGTAGCATCTGCAAACACTTTATTCTTTTTATTAGCGAATAATTTTCCAAGGTCTGCCTGGATCCGGTTTTCTCTCTCCATCCCTGTGATGGCTCTTGGGACTCATTTGAAGTCCTTACAATTACATACCTGTCTTCTGGGGATAAGGTAGTAGGGACCAAATATCTTGGGTGGCACATGGGAATTGGCTAGGAAGAAAGAGACTGATTAGGAGTCTAGGAGCTGGGAACAGCTCGGTGGTAAAAAGGTTGCCTGGCTTGGTCAAGCCCCAGGATTCATCTCCATCATCGCCCCCTCCCATAGGAATGGGCACAACTCTGGGACTGAAGGGTGTCAGTGGGAATGAAAGCCTGGCTGACCTTGGCTGTGCGGGAGAGGGACTAGGGGAGGCAGGATTGCTTTAAGAACATAAAATATACCAGATGGAGCCCTGGGGGTGGGCGGGGGCAGGGAGCAAGCCATTCCTATTTTCCAACTTCCTCCATCATGAAGATTAATTGCATATTTTAAAAAAATGGCTGGTGCAAGCTCAATTTAGCTTTTATCAGTGCTCAATCGGACATAATTTCGAGTTATTTTCTGCAGTTCCATCATTTTTTTAAATGTATGACTCTCTTCCCAGTTATTTTTAGGCACCCCGTATTAGGACACAGGTTATTGAAAAGGGCAGTGAGCTCACGTGAGCTTTCTTCTTAGCCCCTGTGCCAGCCATACCACTTGGCACCCAGGAAGTTCCCCTTGTGCCCTCCCACCCTTTCCCTTTTAATAGATCACATTCTTCTTTCAGTTTTGTGAGTTGGTTTTGTCTTGTGTTTCAGATGGGATCTTGGATAGCCCAGTCTGACCTGGAGCTTGCTGTGTAGCCCAGAGTAGACCTTAAACTCCCAAGCTTCCTGCTTCTGCCTCCTGAGTGCTGGGATTACAGGGATATGCCACCAGGCTCATTCAGTTCTGTAAATGTGTGTGTGTGTGGTGTCACACGTGGAGGTCAGAGGACAGCTTTGGGGACCTGGCTCTCTCCTGCCCCCCTGTGGATGCAGGTTTCGAGGCTTGTGTCTTCAGTCACCCTACCACTCTGTAAGTTTTTTTTCTTTTTTCCTTGTAGACTTCACATTAGTCTGAAATTTTCCCCCATCTCTGTGTGAGAGGCTGCTGTCATGCCCTTGTATTTCTGAAAGGCGTGGAGCAAGGGTTGTGGCTAAGCTGTGAATAACAGTCCACTTAAGTATGGGTATCAGTGGCTGAGCCTGCTCTTGCTAAGCTCAGGAGAGATCTTTATGGATGGAGGCCTTAGTCATGATCTGGTCAGCACTTTTGTTGTTGTTGTTTTAGTTTTGGGGACTTGTCCGTACTAGGCAGGTGCTCTTAAGACTGGTTTACCCCCAGCCTTAGTCAGGATTCTAGGTGTGCACATTTAGCAGATGTCAAGGAGGCAAGTAAGAGCGTGAGGTTCAGAATCAGATAGACTTACGGTTAGTTCCCTGCCTGACTGTGCACAGGTGTGTGGCACTGACAAATTATAGCTTCTTCAGCCTTGGTTTCCTTATCTATGACATGGAGCTGACAGTACCTCCTCTGATACTGCGTTTAATGAGGTGACATGTGAAACGCTGTCATGATTGCCAGGTCCTAATTAGCCTCTGCGAAGGGTGATCAAATATGACATCAGCTTTGCAGAAAGTTCTGGACTGGTAAGGTGCTGGTCCTTTTGGCAGTCCCTGAGCCTGCACGCTCAGCTGCTGGGAAGGATGTTGCATGGATGAGCTTTGCTGAGGACAGATCAGAGCAGCTGTCTTTGTCCTGGAATGTGATTGCCTCAGTGCTTTCATTGCATACAGATGAAACTTAAATAACAGGCACCCCAAAGTTTATGTGGCCAACTGGCACTCTGTATTAGACAGTACAAGCTGGGGAAGCAGACTTAATAACAGTCTATGGAGAAAGGTACTTTGAAGTGGGTGCCAGGGTCACGAGGATCTGAGCAGAGAATGTAGTCTGGGCTGCATTCCTTGAATTCTCAGGTCACGGGGAGTTGACAGGGTCACTGCTCATGGAATGGCTCTGAACACAATCAAACTGCTGTTTCTCACACTGGCGGTGTGCTTGAGAGCGGAGGGGAGGGAGAGCAGGGAGAATGAGAAGCACTGAGGGGCCAGCAGCTGGGGGAGATGGTCATGTCCTCCACCTCTGTGCTGGAGAGGGCATGACGGAGGGACCTTTTGTGTGATGGACTTGCTGGTCGATCAGGGCAGAGCTCAGGCCATGAGTGGAAACACTCTTAATGTTTCTTATCCTCTTCTTTGTCCATTTTGTCTGTGGACTGGTGTTTGTTGACCTGTTCGGAATAGTTGCAGAGCCTAGAATACCTCTCTCTTTTAAATTTTATGTGTATTGTTTTACCTGCATGGATGTTTGTATGAAGGTGTTGGATCCCCTAGAACAGGCGTTATAGACAGTTGTGAGCTGCTATGTAGGTGCTGGGAATTGAACACAGGTCCTCTGGAAGAGCAGCCAATGCACTTGTTTGTTACGATTAATATTTACTATTGATCTATCTTCTGGTAAAGCTGCTGTTAATCCCAAACAGCTGTATAACCAAATCACCACACAGAGACTGGGTTTATTTAGTTAACCTAGAACACAATGCTGGCCAATAGTTGTTCCCTTCTAAACCTCCAAGCCCTCATAGTTTCCAAACTTTTAGATTTTACCCATTATACTTGCTTTTTGTGAAATCTTAGGTCTGGTTCATTCTCCATGTCGTTCCAAGATCTGTACTCCAGCTCTGCTCTCCCAGCTCCCTCTTCTCTCCTCCTCAGCCTCCCACCACTTCCTGTCCTCTGGCTCCTCCCCTCTCCTGCCTACTCCTTCCTCTCTATTGCTCACCATTGTGGCTGGTTGTTTTATTTTGTATGTTTACACAAAGTTGAGACAGGTGATGCTTAGAATAAGCATCACAATGCAATATCTGGATTGAAAAGAGAGAGTGGGGGAGAAATCAGCATTTGAATGAACAAGGGTAAGGTGTATACATTCCAAAAGAATATTATGCCAACATTTGTACTGCATCATGTGAGGATAAGAGCAAACTACACAGCCACATCATTTGATTCCTGAAAATGGCAGAAGATTTGGACCATCTGGACAGTGTCCGCTGGGGCGCAGCTTCGGAAAGGTTTTGGTTGAAGGGTTGATAACACACCGTAACCACCCTTGGAGAATGGCTGGCCGGGCCGTCCTTGCACACAGGTGGATGACTCCCTTTAATCCAGGTGAGAGCCCGAGCCGGAAGTCAGGGCTAGAGTGAAATAGCTCACAGACTTTCTCCTGAGCGTGGCTTCTGGGTCGGTACTCTGTGTGAGCACCTCCTCCCGGAGGACCTGAGCTGAGGGTGGAAGAGTGAGGCCGGCTGTAGGAGGCCACAGGAGTGTGAAAGCAGAGGGAAGAGGACTGTCGACAAGTGGTTGTGGACTTTTACACGTTATGAGTCAGCTTGAATGGGATTCGGGGTGTCATTCGGGTGTCTCTGTGAGAGCGTGTTTACACTTAAATTAGTAGGCTGAGACAAGCAGACTGTCCTCATTAATATAAGTGGGCCTCATTCAATCTTTTTCAAAAAATCATACATAAACCCGGGGTGGTAGGGCACTCCTTTAAATCCCAGCACTTAGGAAGCAGCGGCAAGTGGATCTCTGGGACGTTCAGGCCAGCCTGGTGAGCCATCTCTCCAGCCTCATCCCATCCTCTGAAGGCCTGACTGCTGCAGGACACCGAAGTCATAACCTACCGTCTGCTTGGTAGGTTTTGAAAGAATTCAGGAAACAGAAATTGGTAAAGGAAAATGGATTTGTCTACCATTGAGCCTCTCTCTGACTACCTGCTCTCCTACCTCTGCCTCTGGTAATCTTACAGTTAGAGAGCTCCAGGAGATGTAGGCCAGAAGATGCGGAGAGATTTACTGCCACAAGGTTTAACCAGCCCTGGGGGCAGGCAGGGGTGGTACTTGGCCTTAGTTGCTGCTGCTATCTCTGGTCTGGAGGGTGGTAGAGGTTTCCAGGTTACACTGTTGGGCTGGAAGGAGCCCAACAGTCTGAGCCTTTTCCTACATAGGAAGGGTTCTCTCAAAGTCCTTTGAACTGGGACGGAGACTCTTTCTGGTTTCCTGGCAAGTTTCTGTGTAGATTCAGGGCACTGGCTTTGCAGATTTTGCACTTGCAGCTCCCAGAATTACAGGACACGTTCCTTGTAATCCGCCTGCTCCCCATACACATGCACACACTCAGACACAGTCTGTTGAGCGCACACACTCACCCCTCCCCATGCACACGCTCACCTTGTGTGGGTTCTGCTTCCCTGCAGACCCTAGTGCAGCTGTTCCACGTCAAGCCTTCTGTCGCCTGTCACAGTGTGGAGACCGTCCCTAGACAGAGCTGCCACAGACTGCCCCACGCAGGGCTCAGTTTGCCTGGCCGCAGCTCTCGGGGAGGGTGACACAGACACGACGCCCCGGGCCATGGAGAGGAGCCTGGCTTTGTTCTGGAGGCTGGCACCTGCCTCACTCAGTGCCACTTTCCCCGCTTCTGCCAGCTCCCCCTTTGCATCTGTACACGCTTGGGACACTCCTGTACCCATCCTTTATAAACAATGAAACCGAAACTGTTCTAACGTAATTCCTGTGAAACTGGGATTTTTTTTCTCTCATACTCATATAAGTAAATATAACAACGTTATGATGAAAAGATGTCCCTTCATAGTCCGCTTAAAATACATTCAAGCAGCTAGTCCGCATTTTGAGAAGTTGCTAGAGTAACAAGGTGTAGGCATTGACATCAGGGGGATTTAGAGGGCCGGGGGCCCTGAATTCTATGTTTCAGGTTCAGTCGGGCTGTTGGTGAACAGATAGGGAAGTGGATTGAAAGGCAGGTCTGCCGCTCCAGACCAGCAGTTGAGACAGGATGAATCTGGACTAGCAGCTGTAAATCTTGAGAGGCGCAGAGAGGTAGAATCTGATAGGATTTCAAAGCCAGTGGCTGGGGACAGAAGGAAAAGGAGTGCTTGGTTGAAGTGGCTTCTTGTGTGGTTGCCGGGAAGATGGAGCCGTCACAGCGCACAGAGCGGGGGTTGGAGTCTGAGGTCAAGTGCAAAGCGCAGAAGAAGAGAAGTGAACATTTCCCCCTGTAGTTTTGGTAACGGTGTTGGGAGGTTCATGGCCCCCTTAATAATAGTAAACCCACACTTTAAATTAAATTAAAACATTTTTAGTTCCGCTCCTCTCAGTGGACCCACACACGACTTCTCTACTGGTTATTACTGAGAATGACTAAGTAATATAATTGAGCTGAAAATAATCTTCCGCCCATACTTGCTGGGTTGGTTACTAAGTATTGCTTGGGTTTAAAGCAGTGAGGCAAAGTTGTGCGCTTTCCAAATGTTAAGTTTGAGCACTGCAGATGGCAGCCATCTGTTCCGGACTAGCATTTTACAATATTTGATTAGCACTTTATATAGTCCGGGGAAGCCTGCCAGGGGAGCTGCCTGTCGGGGGCGGGGGGACTGCAGGGTGTCCTCTGTGGTCGCCCTTCAGGGTCCTGCCCATCACAGCTATGGGGTTCCCCTCTGCGGGCTAGGCTAAAGCAGGGCCAGGCAGACTGCAGAGAGCAGGGACTTGAAGAGCCCTGTCTTGTTCAGACTTCCTTACAGCTGCCACCATTGAAGTGGGTCATCAAGGTTTCTGTTTTTGCTGTTTTGGTTCCTTCATTCGTTTGCTTGTTCATTCGTTCCTTCCTCCCTCCCTCCTTTCCTCTCCCTCTCCCTCCCTCTCCTTTTTCCTCTCCCTCTCTCTTTCTTTCAAGACATGTAGCCCAGGCTGTCCTTAAACTCACTGCATAGCCAAGGATGACCTTGCTGCCTCCACCTCCTTGTGCTAGGATATTAGGCCTGCACCATCATGCCTCCTGTTTGTAGTATTGGAGCTTGAGCCCAGAAGTTTCTGCATGCTAGGCGGGTAGGTCCTCAGCTGAGCCACACCCCAACCCCTGGAAGTAGAAGTAGGGAGTCAAGCTCTGTCAGAATTCTTTGGGTTGGAGGTGAGAGAACCACCATTCGGAACTGCTTTGGTAATCGGAGTGAACAGGCTGCTCTGCCGCCTGGGCTTCCTATGGGTGAAGCATTCTGGGGCTTAAATGAGGTCTTTGGACTTGGTTCTGGCAAGTTCCCACTCTGCTTTCTGCCTGGAGCCAAGAGGAGGCAAGATGGCATCCCTTGTAGACTGACTGAGTCTACTGGGGAGGGATTTTTCCAGTTCCAGATGCTCACCAGTGAGCCAGTCCCTGAGCGTGTGTGAATCTGGGGCTGTGGTTGGCCAGGCAGGCTGGGCCCCAGTGCACCCTGAGTTCTGCAAAGCTGGCATTTACTAGAAAGAATGGATGGTGGGGGTGGACAATTGCCGGTCAGCTCCAGTGTCAGAGTAAGAGCCGGAAGAACCTTGAGGAAACGGAGTGTGTTTGCTCCAAAAAGATATGCTGGAAATAGACCGCCGCACCTCCGACCCCAGCCTATCGTGGTTGTGCCAGGGTATCTGACGGTTCTAGAGTCAGATTCTCCTGGCAGGGCCCTCCCCAGCCCTTGCTGTTTCAAGGCTAACACCAGTCACTCTGTCCCTGCCTTTGAGCCCCTCATCTGGCACACAGGGAGCCTCTCCCCCACAGACAGGAAGCCCATGCTGAGGAGATAATGGACCCAGGGTTTCAGTTCATCCAGTGTGAAGCCTGCTGAAGGCCCAGCACAGTGCTAAGGCATAGGCCCAGCTCAGTTGTGAGAGCCTCCTGTGGGGCAGGGGTGAGGGGAAGTGAGAAGGGGGAGCCACTGACATGCAGGGCTGTAGAGAACTGAGTCCTTGATAGCTGGAGATTCTAGGGAAGATTCTTGGGGCTGATGTGGGTGATGCATCGGAACAGGGGGTCAGAACTCTCTCAGTGTGAAGTGTGAAAGAGACTGGAGTGACAGTGGGGTGCCAGGCAGGGTGCTATGACACAGCTCAGGCAAGAGAAGTAGGCACACAGGCAACATTAGGGCTGGATGCACTAAATGGAAGGGTAACATCTGTATTCTAGAACCTACCATTTAGAAACACCTGTACTCTCCTTAAAAAAAAAAAAAAAAAAAAAAGTTGGGCCAATGAGATGGCTCAGTCAGGTGAAGGTAGGTGTCTCCCTCTAAGCCTGAGGCCCATCTGGAAAGAGCACTGACTCCTGCAAGTTGTCCTCTAACTGTCACATGTGAGCCATGGTGCGTGCGCGCGTGTGCGCGCGCGTGCGCGCGCACACACACACACACACACAAAGAAAAAGTTCATCTTGAGTATGGGTTCTTCTGGGAGAAAACACATGATGGTGTGATTAAGAGTGCATACTATTCTTCCAGAGGATCTGAGTTCTGTGTTCAGACTCTTCCTCAGGAGGTTTACAATCACCTGTCACTCCAGTTCCAGGGAATCCAATGCTTCTGGCCTCTTTGGTCACCAGCACTCACGAGTGCATCCCCTTCCATAGACACATTCATATTATAATTAAAAAAAAAATAAATTGGGGCTGGAGGTTAATTGGGGCCGGGAATGTTTGCTCTTCTAGAGGTCATGAGTCCCAGCAACCACATGGTGGCTCACAACCATCTATACTGAGATCTGGTGCCCTCTTCTGGCGTGCAGGTATACATGCAGGCAGAATATTATATACATAATAAATCTTTTAAAAAATAAATTTTTAAAAATTACAATATAAACATGTTTTAAAATATCCTATGGTACTCTATGAATGTGTATAATTCTTATGACTTATATAATAGCTAAAAAAGAGATTCAAGTCTGGTGCACTCCTTTAATCTTAGCACTTAGAAGGAGATCTCTGAGTTTGAGGTCAGCCTGGTCTACAGAGTGAGTTTCAGGACAGCCAGGGCTACACAGAGAAAGCCTATCTTGAAAAACATAAATAATAAGTAGATGGGTAGATAAACAAATGGATTCCCTAAACACAAAGGGAAGCCTGGTAGACTGTTGCATTTACACAAACTCGGGATAGGCAGGCGGGCAGCAGCTGCTGGACGGTGGGAAGTGAGCTGGAGGGCGAGCACAGAGGTCGTCTTGGTGGATAAGCATTCTCTTGGTTGCGGTTTCTGAAGAGGTGGACAGGGTGGAAAGTTGCCAGATGGCTCTCTGCGAGCGCGTGCAGCATTTGTATGTTAATAGCACCCTTTTCTAATACTTAACAGATTGTAAATTACATTTTATTTTACAGGCAGGTGTGTTTGCCTCCCTGTGTGTGTGCGCGTGCGCGCGCGCGTGTGTGTGTGTGTGTGTGTGTGTGTGTGTGTGTGTGTGTGTGGTGTCTCTGGAGGCTAGAAGAGGCACTGGATCCTGGATAGAACTGGAGTAACAGACAGTTGTGAGCAGCCATGTGGGTGCTGGGAACTGAACCCGGTCCTCCACAAGAGTAGCAACTACTCTTAACTGCTGACCCGTCTCTCTGCCCCCTAAAGCAACCAAACAAACAAAACCTTGTTCTTGAGGCGGTGTCTCACTACAGTCTTGACCGGCCTGGAACTGACAGAAGGCTGCTTGCCTCTGCCTTCCAAGCTTTGGAATTGAAGTGCTACCACAACCCAGTTTATTTTTAAAAAGTAAAACAAAACTTGTGCCTGTTTTGTGTGCATGCACACGTGTGGCCACGAGTATGTGCCATCACACTTTTATGGGTGGAAGATGACAGCCTGTCAGGGCTTCTGTCAGGGCCACCTCCAGCCATCCACTCACTTCGCAGGCCCCTCCCCCCTTTTAAAATTGGATCCTGGAGTTAGACTGCCAACATTTAAATCTCAGATGGACCTTTTACCAGCTGTGTGAGCGGGGGCAAGTTACCTGACCTCTCTGTGCTTAGGTTTCATACATTTGCATCAAATTAGGAATGTCGTGCTCATTGTTATTAACGACTCAGCAAAATGAAGTCACGTACGTGGTTCTGGCTTCCCCGTGGCTGCTCCACGAGAGGTGCTTCTTCATGGGAGCCATGCTGTCCGTTCCGATCTGCTGAGTGTCTCATTGACGTGTGTCTACCTGGCTCGGGCCCAAGACTGTGATTTTGATAAGCTCCTTGGTCTTTCCATCTTGCCGGTGCGTGTGGCTTTGGAAACAATGCTTTCACTAGCCAGGTTTGGACTTTTGGGCTTCTTGCCCTTCTGCCTGATGCCCTCACTAGGATGTGCTTGGCAGCCTTGATTGCCACCTGGGGTTTTCTGCTCATTTCCCCTCTTCACCTCCTGCCTGATGCCATGCTTTAGAAAGGCTCTGGTCGAGGTGGCGCATCTCTCTCTATACTTGCATTGGGTCTTCTTGGGCCTGCTCTGTGCCCAGGGTGTAGGCTTCCGGGGCTGTGCCACAAGGGGGCCTCGCTTCTGTGCAGTTGGCTCACAGAGGGCTGGGACTGGAGGCCAGGGCCGCCGTGGGGCTGGCCTGATGGCTAAGAAAGTGATGTTCCGTGTTTTTCAGGACTGGGGTTCACAGATGGCCCCGCTTCTGGGGGCAGAGCTGGTCCAGACATCACTGCAGCTGTACCGTTACTTGCTTCGTTGTTGCCGGCAGCTGCCAACCAAGGGCATCCAGGAATACTACAAGCATGCTGTCAGGCAGGTGGGAGCAGTCTGGGGGAGGTGTCTGCTGGGGACTGGGGGCACAGGTCCCGGGGAGTGGCCGAGAAGTTTCATAAGAAGCACTGCAGAAGTGGGCAGCTGGTCTGCGGCACAGAGGTTGCCTCAGCTGGCATCTCACGCTGGGTTGGGGCCTGAATGAGACAGCTCCAGGGATCTTAAAATAGACTGGGTAGAGGCGGGAGAGGTAACTCGGTTGATAAAGTGTTGGCCATGTGAGCATGAGGGCCAGAGTTCAGCACCCAGCAAAGGCCGGAGGGGAGGCCTGCGCTTACAATCCCAGCACTGGGGAGGCAGAGACAGGATGGCAAGTCCTAGGTCCCAGTGAGAGAACCTGTCTTTAAAAACAATGAATAAATAAAATCAGAACAAAGTTTTATGGACCACCGCCGGCTGTGGAGCTGGTAATGGTTGTAGCGATGCTAGTTTTCCTGAGTTTGATTGCTGTGTTCAATCAGAGCGTCTCTTTGTTAGGAAACACACAGTGAAGGTTTAGGGGACAGGGCACTGTGCCTGTAACTTAGATGATTCGGTACAGAGGAAGATAAAGCCAGAGAGAGGCAAGCCTCAACAATGGGGAGGTCGGGAGCTTGTGCACTTTACCTCTATGAGAAATCACTTCCGGGGCTGGGGAGCTGCTCAGAAGTTAAGAACGCTGGCAGCTCTTCCAGAGGACCCAGGTTCTATTCTCAGCCACCTGTGCACCGCGTGCACATGGCTCACAGACATGCACACAGGTGAAACACCTATACCACAAACAAAATGTCATAATCAGTTCCAAATAAAGAGCTTCAAACTAAACTTCGTATAGATCCGGAAAAGAAAAACATCTTGTGGTGGTGGAGCACATCTTTAATCCCAGCACTCAAGAGGCAGAGGCAGATGGATCTCTCAGAGTTCAAGGCCATCCTGGTCTACATAGTGAGTCCCAGGCTAGCCAGGGCTACATAGTGAGACACTGTCTCAGAAGCAAAAGAGAAACAGTGGTAGCAATAGGAGGTTGTGGGAAAACAGAAGGGAGTAATTAGCTTTGGGGGAATCAGGGAAGACTTCCCGGATGTGGCACAAAGTGGGCTCCTGGGACGAGATTGTGGGGCTGGGAGCACAGGTAAGGGGGGGCACACACACGAACCCAGGACCCTCTGCCTTCCCTCCCTTTCCCAACATGGCACCTGGCGTGGGGTTGGGGGAGGGGAGGCTAATCCCATCCCGGAACACTTGGATCGACAAAGATTCCTAGGCTGAGCAATCAAACCCAGAGATTGGTGGCTCCCCCTGGCCAGATAACCTGTGGGCCCAGTGACTCTCCCTGCTGGCGGCCCAGCCAGTTATTCTGTTAAATAGACTAGGACCGTGTAAGAGCCGCAGGGTCTGGCTTTCCTAGCCTCATCTCCAAATGGGCAGGGACCAGAGCATCTCAGCGGGGCGAAGAGGTGACTCCCACAGCCTCTTGGGACTGTGCTCTGAAGCTCTGAACTTCACTTGGCCGTGTTCTTTTATGCTGAAACTTACAGAGTTTCCGGGTTCACTCAGATGAAGACAACCCTGAGAGAATCCAGCAGATTATTAAAAGAGCCATTGAAGATGCCGACTGGATCATGAACAAGGTCAGTGCTTGCTTGGCTCTGGCGTCTGCCTGTGCGCTGGAGCAGGGCTGCTGTAATCACCTCGGCCGCTAGGGGACGCCGGTGCATCACAGTTGAAAACAGAGCCGGCCCATCATCCTTAATTCTGAAAGGCCATGTCCCCGCACTACCTGCAGTGCTGGCTGAGTTGACACAGGCACAGGGAGGGACAGCTCTACTGTCTGTCACAGCACGGCCTTATTTGGCTTGGAGGGAGGCTGTCTTGGGGGTGGTATCTTAGTTTGTTCTCCGTCACTGTGCTAAAACACTGACAGAAACCACCTGGGGGCAGGAAAAGGGTTATTTGGCCTACAGGCTACAATCCATCTGCAAGGGAAGCCAAAGCAGGAACTGAAGCAGAGACCACAGAGGAAAGCCTCTAACTGGCCTGCTTCCTGAGGTCTGCTCAGCTTTCTTACACAGCCCAGGACCACCTGCCCAGTGGTGGTACAGAAGGCTGGACCCTCCCCTATCAACCATTTGTTAAGAAGATGTCTTACAGACAGATACAGGCCAGCCTGATGGAAGCAATTCCTAACTTGAGGTTGCCTCTTCCCGGGTGGTCAGAGTTTGTGTGAAGCAAAAACTTGGTCAATCTAGGACCAACACCTAGACCCTAGGTGGGGGAAGGCCGTGAGGATGTGCAGATCTGGGTTGTTCCCCCAGATCCTCATTCTCCCAGCTCAGATGCTCCAGATGTGGGGTTTAAAATCCACTTTGTAAAACTCAGGTTTTGACAGGGCGTAGAGCTCAGTGGTAGATTGCTTGCCTAGCACAAAAGCCCCTGGGCCTTATCCCTGACAGGAAAAACAAAACCAAAAGAAAAACCTCAGCCACTGGCTAGGACCACCTGGCTTCTGAGGGTCTCCTTTGCCTGGGACTTCTCCCCCACAAACCAGACTGAGCATAAGGACAAGGCCTGGTGGACACCATGGTCAGTCCCAACACCTGCGGTCTCCCTGCCGTCCTCTTCTGAGCCCCTTAGCTTTCCTACTGAAGAAGGGACTAGGCACCAACTAGAGATGTGGCAATGAGCAGCCTTCCCAAGGAGTCTCACCACTTCCCAGAACCCCCTGCGAGGGTGGGGAAACCCGAGTGACATGACAGAGTCCTGCTTTGCTGGCTCCCTCACCTGCTTCTAATCTCTCTGTCTCACAGTATAAGAATCAAAACTGAGAACCTAGAGTTCAGTGGGCGGCCATCCTGGAGACGCGTGGAGCTGAGAAGCCTCTGCTGTTGGAACGAAGCAGCGGCATCCGTTCTGGAATATTCTTTGACCTTGTTGGCTGAAAGCAAGAAACCATAGCTGCCATTTGGTCAGGTGGCTCTTAGTGCAGCCATGTCTCCAGCATCTTTCATGTCTCCTCTTCCAGCCAGAAATGAGATGCAGTTTGGGGAGAACTTGGTGTTCTTTTGCCTCTTCTCTGTGTTTCTCATTTTTGCCTATCTGTTCTTTTACTTTGCTCTGAAGGCAATTAATTTATTCTGGAGGTCTGTTTACCATTCTCCGAGCCCCAGAAGAGATGCCCCCGCAGATGACCACCTGTACAGAAAAAAGAGAATGGGTCTAAGAGCCAGGCAGCTGTGGATCTGAATCCCAGCCAGCGCACACAGCTTCTGTCAGGTGCCACCTGGGTGAGGTGACGGTGGTGTCCCTCACACTTGCTTCATGCGCAGGGGCCTTGCAAGGAAGCTGCTGCTCCGCCCTCTGTTCATTTGTCTTGTGCTGACTTAGAGCCCCGCCAGCCCTGCCATCTGTACTGTGCTGTGTCCAGCAATCTGCTGAGCTGCTGCTCCTCCAGACATTCCCTCCCAGCAGGCTCCAAGCAGAAGCCCTGGCCCTTGAGGGCTATCACATGAGGCCAGGGCTCATAGCCAGGGTATACACCAGCAGGTCCGGGCTTCTGTGCTCCATGGCGTGTCCTCACTGGCTCTCCCAGGCTTTGACCCTTGGGATGAGGGGGAAGGAGAGCAGGTCTAGGGAGAAGCTGCCCGAGTGGGTGAATCAGCCAGCAGATACAGAGAAGCTGCACTGGGAGTTGACTGTTCCCTGGACACTCAGCCAGCAGGATGGGCTAGTGCCTGTGGGTGTCCTTGCGGTCATGTGAGTTGAAGTGACCTCTGTGTATGCAGAGGTGCTTGACAATATGGAAGCATGCGTGTCTGTGAACACTCGCATTTTTCTTCCTCCTCTATTGTTTACTTATTACAGATAGGATCTCATTATGTAGCCCTGGCCGGCCTGAATTTCTGAACTTTCAACAATCTTCTTCCTGCCTCTGCCTCCCAAGCACTTAGGTTACAGGTGTACCATGGCGCCCAGCTTATTACTGTTCTTAAGTTTTACATTCATTCGTGTGTGTGTGTGTGTGTGTGTGTGTGTGTGTGTGTGTGTGAGAGAGAGAGAGAGAGAGAGAGAGAGAGAGAGCAAGCATGCATACCGTGATAAATGTAGAAGTCAGAGGACAATTTGCAGGAGTCAGTTTACTTCTTCCTTTATGTGGGTCCCAGAAGTTGACTTCGGGTCATCAGGCTTGGTGGCAAATGCCTTTATCTGCTGAATCATCTTGATGGCTCTTACTATTTCTTCTTTAAAAAGAAGATATGTGTATGTGTGTCTGTGTAAGTTTATGTGTGCCAAGGTGTGCAGGTGCCCTCAGACGCCAGAGGACATTGAGTTCCCTGGAACTGAAGTCACAGGCAGCTGTGAGCTGTGTAATGTGGGTGCTGGGAACCAAACCTGGATCTTCTGCAAGAGTGGTCATCTCAGTGCTGAGCCATCTCTCCAGCTCCCTGTTAGTCCTTCTTGACTGCTGTTCTCCGATTGGGGATTGCACCCTTGCTTTTGTCAAACACGCTGTCAAACATTGCTAGGGAATTGGGTGAGTCAGGCACCCGCTTGCCAGCAACTCAGAGATGACCACAGTGGCCAAGGCCAGGTTTGCCCTTCCGGATGAGGGCAAGGCAGAGGGGCAGAACAATGTCACCTCCATCCCCACTGCTATTGGCCAACCCATCTGAACCTAGAGATCAGTCATCATCTTTTGGTGATCATGGGAGTAGAATGGCCATGTGCGACACCATGCCTGGACTTAGGCAGAGCTTTTCATTGTAAGGAATGGGGCTGAGGAAAAGGAAATAGCACTGACGTGGGGTCTTGGGGCTGCCACTCCCAGGAAGGGCATGAGGGGTATTGGGTCCCTTAGTTATGAGGACAGTTTCAGCGGACCTTCCCGTGTAAGATACAGGTCGATGGCCAGGTTCTCCCTGAGACACAGGACGTAGGACATCATCCTGTGTGTAGTAGAGTGGCCCTTATCAGACAGGCTTATTTATTGATAGTGAGGGAGAAAAACTGAGTCCCCATGAACGTGTCTCTATTATCCGTCCCCAAGATGTCTTCTCCAGTCTTGTGTGTGTGTGCACACAGGTTTACATGCAGGCACGTGCATACATGCGCAGGAGGACAGAGGCAGCTGTTGAGAGTCTGCCTCTGTCACTCATCACTTCATATTTTGAGACAGGATCTCTCACTGAACCCCAAGCTCAATGATTGGCTAGACTAGTTGGCTAGCAAATTCCGGGGATCCAGCTCATGCCCCCCTTCTGCCACACACAGACACCACCCAGGTTTCAGGTTTGTGCCAGGGAGCCCAGCTTTTATGTGGGCCCTGGAGGTCTGAGCTCAGGTCTTAATGATTGCACTGAGCCATCTCCCCCAGCCCTTCCTCCTCATTCTTAAGCAAGTGGTGGCGGGTGAAGGCCTGGCCTCTGGGCCAACTTCAGAGCTGCTTTGCAATTGCTGGCCCCACCTGACAGGAGAAGAGCAGTGGCATAGACTCTGTCTGTGGCGGTAGACATCAGTTTGACTTGGAAATGACGGTGTACAGAAGACTCCCTCCAGAAGCCCACTACATAAGCCTAAGGCTAAAGTCAGTGATGGCTGCCGAAGTTCTAGCAGCCAGGCACATGGGAAGCAGCATTTGGTGCAAGCCTTTCTAGATGCCTTTTCTCAGACTGTGTCCCTTCTGCTTCTTTAATAGGAACTTCTAATCCTGGCTATTGCCTAAGTGTGACAGGTGGAACTCAGGAGCGCACACACCCCTCTTTGTTCTGCTAATAAGAAATAAACAATGCTTTCAGTTTTTGCTCCCACATTGGCCAAGGCATTTAGTGAGAGTTGGGGGAAGCCAGCTAGTGTATCTCCTGTGTGTTTTGAGGGTTTTGGTTAAGGATTTTAATGTGAGCTCCCAGTAAACAAAACCACCCTACCAAGCAAGAGATGGAATTGGTTCCTGCAAGAATTAGCTTCTAGAGGCTGGCAAGACGGTTCAGCAGGCAAAGGTACTGCTGTGCAGACCTGACACCCCGAGCTTGGTTCCCTGCTTCTTTGTCCTCTGGCCTCCACATGCGACATTCACACCGTGCACACACACAGTAATAATTAAAAACAACCATAATTGAAAGCATACATTAGGGGGCTGGAGCCATGGCTTGTAGCTGAGAGCACCTGCTACTCTGGCATTGACCAGAGTTAGAGCAACATGGGGTGGCTCACAATTGCCTGTGACTCTAGCTCCTGGGGGAATCTTGTATCTCTGACCCCTGCAGGCACCCCGCCCATGTGCACATCCCCACATAGATACACACAGCGTTCAAAAGTTCTCAAAAATAAAGGAGTTACTTAAATAGCATGCTTATACTAGTATGTACAGTGCCCCGAGTTTTATTGTAAGTGACCAGCCCGGGTCCAGTGTGTCCTCCAAAGCGATCTCGTGCAACATGTTGGCTAGCAATGTACCCAAGACTTGGACAGTCTGGAGGAACTCGGCAAGAGATGCGGCCCCTGGAAGGGTAGTCAAGTGGGGCCCGGACAAGATGCCGGGTGCTGAGTAACCAGGGCTACAAAAGATGAAGCCGGTGTTTGTCTAAGCACTTCCTGAGATTCTGGCACACACGGCCGAGGAGTGCTGGCTGTTTTGTCTAAGTCAGGAGGATCCGGGGCTAGGTCACAGTCATGTGGCTGCCAGGGCTTTGCTTATCAGCTTTGCATTAAAAAAAAAAGAAGATTGTTCCAAATTTTAAAGATTTTTTCAGAACATTTATTTATTTTTATCGAGTGTTTGTGTTTATGTGCCGAAGCACTCACCTTTGGTGGCAAGTGCTTTTACCTACTCAGCCGTCTCATTGGCCCGAGCTTTGTAATCTTCCATATTGTCACCGTGACTGGCTTTGGAACCATCCCATTGATGTCCCTTGAAGTGAGTGATTTATTGCCACCTATTTATGGGTTTATACTACCCAAGTGTGTAGTAAGATTAGATCTTAATGCTTTATATGGGGGAAATTGTAGCCATCAGCGTTCCTCCCCACCCCAGACTGCAGTGTGGGCATGAGAGCTCACACCCCTCCCCTCAGCCTGTAAGTGTGGAAAACCGTCATTCTAATTGTAGGGCTCTCCCTTTGGGGCAGAGGTGGAAGGAGGGTAAGTATTGCCTCTGTGGCACAGTAGCAATGAAAGCACATGGTGTGTACCTGGACTTTCCAATGCCTTTTAAAATAAAGCTCTGTCAACCATTTAGCCTCCGCTGATGAAGATGGCTATATTAAGTCTGGTGATCTGGAGTAGGTTTGCTCAGCGATCTCTGCCAACGTGTGTATGGGGGTTCGCAGAGGTTGGGAACACAGGCTCTGGATTTCCAGTTTGACACAGCATTGGGGACATCCAACAGGAAGGTTGTCACTCTTTTCCCCAATAAGGCAGTGATAGCCCTTGACTTCTAAAACTGTCTGGACTTGAGGTGGTTTCTGAGTTTCCGTGTGTTGTCCCAAGGTCAGTCTGGAAGCCTTGATAACCAGCTGTTGTGTGCCCTTTTTTGGGGAGACATGTCTATTTATCCCAGAGAAAGAGGACGAGGCAGATCAAAGAAAGGACTCTGACTACGTCCAGCTTGGCGAGCCAATGAATGTATTTGGGTTGCTTATAGAAGTGTTACCAGAGGGGTCTCAAGGTGTCCCCAATGTGATGTCCCTTTGTGTCTTAACCAAAGAATGGAGGAAGACACGTTTCTGGGGATCTGGGGTTCCCTTTTGCTGGTTCTTAGTCTTGTTGATAAAAGAATTTTAAGATGGCATCAAGGAAACTTAAGAGAAAAACTACGGGGCAAAGTATAACCCTGGCTGAAACCTGGAGCACAGCAATGCAGAAGAAAGCCATGACTTCTGAGTTGGGCCAGCACTGCAAGTCCTCAAGCCTCTGGGGAAGGAGAGTTCTTCAGGGAAATGCGGCAAACATCCTTATCCAGCTGTCTAGGAGGAGTGTGGGAGGGTGAGTCACCATGGCGAGGTCCGACTCTCAGTAGTTGTGATTAGAATCTCAAGGGTCTCCCGTGTGACTTTTCTCCTTCCTTCATGATGGAATGTTGATAAGCCGCCTCTTGTGATGGTCTAGCGGGATCCTGATCAATACTCTGCTTCAGAATGATGAAGGATGTGTTCATCTGTAGGAAACACTGTAGCCTTTCCCCCTCCCACCTGCATCACTTCGTATATTGTCTGGGTGGCTCCCAGTTTGGAGAGTTAAGCTGCCAGCCACAGTGGTGCATCCCTGTAATCTCAGCACTTGTGAGGCAGAGGCAGGTGGATTGCTGTAAGTTCCAGGCTGGCCTGGTCTACAAAATGAGTCCAGGATAGCCAGGGCTACAGAGAGATACCCTGTCTCAGAAATAAAAAAGAAAGAAAAAAATGAAAGAAAAAAAGACCCCTAAAGCTAAACCTAGTTTTGTTTGTTTATTTGTTAGTTTGTTTGTTTTTAATGTTTATAGAGTGTGAAAGGCTCCTGAAGCTGGGGCATTGACTTTGCTCATTCATTATTGAAGTTTCTCAGGTAAAAGACTGGACTCTTGGAGCCCGACAAGCTAGTCTTAATCACCCATCCCCAATAAGCCAATTAAAGAGGGAAGTGGTAGTGAAAAGCGAAGGGAGAGTTAGTCAGTGTGGCCATGTAGGGAAGGGGAGCAGATAAAGCATTCTAGCAGTCCCCAGCAAGAGACACGAGGTGTCACCCTGACGCCTGCCCAAGGGCTTCGTCAGGCAAAACCCTTGGCTTTGACAAGGAAGGGAATATCAGGGTAAGCCAAATATGAAGCAGAGTTGGATTTATTAACAGGAGAAAAGGTGCTGAGAGAGAGGGAGAAGGAGAGAAACTCAGGAGTACTGTGGCCTCTCCAGGGAGATTTCTTTACAGCGGGGATAGACAGAGGATCGGGGGGGGGGGGGCCTCTGGGGTTACGTCTTTAAGAGTTAAGAACCCCATCTCCCCTTTTAACATTGCTCAAAGAGGGTCCCTTGCAACATAGATAAAACTGAATTTCAGCTGAACACCATGGTGCAGGCCTTTGATCGCAGTACTCTGGAGGCAGAGGAGGATCTCTGTGAGTTCAAGGCCAGCCTGGTCTACAGAGTAAACTCCAGGACAGCCAGGGCAACAAAGTGAAAAACAAAAACAAAAGAGAGTGAATTCTCTTGTGTAAACAGGTTAGGAGGTGAGTGTGAAGGCATTGTTCAGGCTGGGAAAAGAAGGGCCTGTTGGCAGCCTCGGGACAGCACTGCCCATTACCATCCTTGATGCCTTCAGGAAAATGCAGATTGCTTCTGTGAGCAACCCTGCCTTTACTGGTGATGGCTGAAAATTTTCAGCTCTATCAGCAGGACAGGCAAGCCAGATTCTGTTCTCACGCTTTCCCTCCCATGGCCTTGCAGTCTTTCCTGCTTTCCTGTCTTGCCTCACAATGACCTCAAGTCCATCTTCCAGATGCTGACATGTGTGCTTTGCGTTGAGACAGGTATCATCGACCAGGAAGCAGATGCCTTAGCCTGAGGTAGTTGGCCTTTGGAGCAGATCAAGATCAAGGGAGGTTCCTGGTAAACAGAAACCTACATTTTGGCTTGTTTTTCTGGCCAAAGTCCTTCTGTTTAAGACATTGTCACAAGCACTGCCAGTGGAGGGAGGGGATAACTTTGGACCTGACAGCCATCAAGAAATCCTTTACCTGAAAGGCTACTCAGAGGTTGTGAAAGCAGACAGGGTTGAGGAAAAGGTTTTGAAACAAATGGGAGCCAGCATGGAAAGGAAGATGGGGAAAGAGAAAGAAAAGTAGAAAAACCACTGTAGGGGACTTCTGCATGCCACCTTAGTCCCCCGCTAGTGCCAGTCTCAGGGAGCTCTGCCTCCTGCCACGGCTTGGCTTGGCTTGAGCACATAGGACTACATTTGATCACCAAGATCCCAAAGGGACAAAAGCCCTGTGCCCCAACTCAGACACCGTGGGTCAGCATCTGAAGAGAAGAGGAAAGGATTCTGGGAAAAGGTGGGGTGCCTTCTTCCCACTCAGCCAGAGTCTAGGAACTCTACCTGGCTCCAGAGCCACCGTTGGTGGTGTGAGCTGACACCATCCGATAGCCAGCTGCCACTTCCATCCCCAGCACTCTGGGAATTCCCAGCCACCAAAAAAAAAAAAAAAAAAAAAGGCAAGAAAAGGGTTTAGCTCATATGCTTTAGTATTTGGAAAGGGGAAAAGGGAGGGGCCGAGCAGAGGGAGAAAGAAAGGGGGAGAGGGAGATGGAACACCTGCCTTTGCCTCTCCCAGCATGGGATTCTTGGGGGAAATTTCTTTTGGGGCCCCGTTGTCCAACTATTCTAAGCAATGAAGGGAGGGACGCTAATGTCCTCCCTCAGGGGACATTACAGCCCTACTCTAGGGAAGGGCAAGCCAGGGAGGTTGGCTAGCCGCCAGAGGAGATGGTGACAGGAGGGCCCGGGTCTCCTGCTCTGCCCTGGTATCGTCTCTCTCCCACACCCACCAGGGTCACCAGGTGGTACCGAATGCCAGGCAACTTGCCCCAGTGATCCCAGAAAGAAAAACGGGGGCTAATAGAACCGCCGAGCGCCGAGCGAAGGCTGAGTTAGCAAAGGGGCGGAGGAGGAAGGAGCAGCATGGGTTGGGGAAACCTGGCGGCTGCTGGCAGCAGGCCTTTCAGCAGCTGGTCGGAGGGAGAGGGGACATCTTGAGAGGAGGGCGCTCTGTGAACGTTCTTCCTCATGGTGGGACTTTCCCATGTAAGGCAGGTCAATGGCCAGTTTGTCCCCAGTAGACATCACAGGGCTGTGCTGTACCTGGTCGGGTTTTCCCTTGTGATAAGCTAAAAGGAAGTAAAAGGCAGGTGTGCTCCGTACGTTGTTCACTAAGGAAGAAAGAGATTCTGGTTAGTGTGTTTGGTGCGTTAAGGGTGTGACAGCCTCACCTCTTGTCCCTGCAATTGTCCCTGTTACTATTTATCACTATTTATCACTACTTACAATTGTGGTGTGGCGTCAAGAAAGCCATCTGAAAGCTGAGGCAGGACAATGCTATGAGTTCAAGACCAGCCTAGATTACAGTTGCTTTCTATAAAATGAGCAAATATGCAACAAGCTTATTTCTATTTTTAATCAATTAGGTAGGTTTTTGGAGACAAGATTTTTCTGGATAGCCCTGGCTGTCTTGGAACTTGTTCTGTAGACCAGGCTGGCCTCCAACTCACAGAGACCCACTTGCCTCTGCCTCCTGAGTGCTGGGATTACGGGTGTGTGCGGCCACCAACCTGGCAAGATGTATTTTTAAAATTTCAAATGTCTGAGTGTTTTGCTTGCATGTATGTTAAGTGTGCCCATGTCTGTGCGGTGCCTGCCAATGCCAGAAGACAGCACTGGGACCCCAGAACTAGAGCCACAGACAGTTGTGAGCCAGCTGACTGTAGATGTGGGTGGGTGTGTGGGTGCTGAGAACTGAACCTGTGACCTCTGCAAAAGCAGCAAGCGCTCTTAACTGCTGACTCACTTCTCCAGCTCCTATTTATTGTTGTTGTTGTTTCCAAGGCAGGGTTTCTCTGTGTAGCCCTGGCTGTCCTGGAACTCACCTGTAGACCAGGCTGGCCTCCAACTCACAGACATCCACCTGCTTCCGCCTCCCTGAGTGCTGGGATTAAAGGTGTGCACCGCCACCGCCTGGCTATTTATCGTTTTTAAGTTAAGTGTGTGTTTGTGTGTGCATGTGTGTTTGTGTGTGTGTTTGGGGGGTGCACATGGGTGTGGGTACAAGAGAGGCTGGAGAGGGGCTCTGGGGTCAGGGGTCGTCCTCTGTCGTCTGTTTCATTCATTTGAGACAAGTTTTCTCCTGGAACCTGGAGCTCACTTTTTTAAAGTTTTTCAGCTAGCCCAGCGATCCCTTGGTCCATTCCCTAACTGCCGGAGCAACGGTTCTTCACCACCTCCGGGTTGCGACCCCTTTGGGATCATACGACCCTTTTGCAGGGTTTGCCAAACACCATCCTGCATATCAGATATTTCCGTTATGCTTCGCATAACGTAATTACGGTTATGAAGTAGCAACAAAAATAATGTTATAGTTGGGGTCACAGGAACTGTGCTAAGGGGTCGCGGCCACAGCAGGTTGAGAACCACCTGGAGTTATGGGCATGCGCAGGACCACAGCCAGCTTGTTAAGTGAGCGGACGCCGGGACCTGAGCTGCAGGCCTCACGCGTGTGCCGCTTGCTTGCACAGCTCTGTCCTGCGGAGCTGTTTCTCCAGCTCCCGGACTCCCTTTTTGATTCAAGGTCTTGCTGTGTACCTTGGCTCTCCCGAAGCTCACTAGGCCCAGGCTGCCCTTAAACTTGCAAGGATCAGCCCTGTCTTTGCCTCCCAGCTATAATGGGATTATAGGAAAGTGCCCCATATCCAGCTTCAGCCTGCCTTTCAAAGGAAACGGCCGAGAAAGATCTAGTTCAGTAGATGCTCACAGAAAGCGGGAGGGCTTGAGCGTCAGCTCAAGAATGCCTCTCAGGGAGCATGCGCAGGATTTCCTACCCGTTCTTCCATAACCTCCTGAAAATCGAGGTGCTTCTCCCTCCCCCCGGAAAAAAGATGGATTTTTTTTTTTTCTCTCTAGCCCAGGCTTGAGCAAACAGTCTCCCCCACCAAGTATATCTGTATATATCTGTCTTTTTATTGTTGTTTGTTTGCTTCGGGGGCTGACCACCAAGTAGAATTTAAGGCGCTTTGGCCTCCTTACATGGTCGGTCCTTGGGAAGGCGCTCCACATTTCTTTAGCAGCTGCCTAGCTTCTTCAGGGAGAGTGTGAGAGCTGGAGGCTTTGGTTGGTTGGTTTGTTTTTCAAGGCAATTTTGCGTGTGTGTGTGTGTGTGTGTGTGTGTGTGTGTGTGTGTGTGTGTGTGT
>NW_026595981.1:4564843-4573217 GCF_907164565.1 Psammomys obesus
TGTGTGTGTGTGTGTGTGTGTGTGTGTGTGTGTGTGTGTGTGTGTGTAGCCGTGGTTGTAGACCAGGCTAGCCTCGAACTCACAGAGATCTGCCTGCCTCTGTCTCCTGGAGTGCTGGGATTACAGGCATGCGCCACTGCGCCTGGCTATGACCTTCTTTTAAAGAATATTTTTTAAAAAGATTCGTAACTATTTTTATTTGTGTGTGTGTATGCGTGCCTGCATGTCTGTATGGGCACCACTGGCAGGTAGGTGCCCACAGAGGTCAAAGAGGGCATCAGAGCCCCTGGAACTGGAGTTATAAGTGATTGCCATCTATCATGGGGGTCTGGGAACCACACTTGGTTCTCTGGAAGAGCAGCCAATGCTCTTAACCAGCAAGCCACCTTTCCAGACCATAATGTTCATTTTTACTCTCTCTCTCTCTCTCTCTCTCTCTCTCTCTCTCTGTGTGTGTGTGTGTGTGTGTGTGTGTGTGTGAATGCATTTCTGTATGTGCACCGAGTGTGTGCAGATGCCCACAGAAGCCAGGAGAAGGCACTGGATCCCTGAAGCTGATGTTACAGATGGTATGAGCTGTGTGTTTCGGGTAAACTCTGATCCTCTGGAAGTGCCCTTAACTGCCGAGCCCCTCTTGGACCCTTCTGTGGGCTAACCCTGGGGTGGAGTATTTTTCAGCCTTTTTCCATTGTTAGAATACATCACAGCACTGGGGAGCCACAAGGAAGAAGGAAACGGGCTCTACTTCTTGATGGAGGAGTGAAATGCACAAATGATGAGGAGGGGTGGTGATGGTGGCCACTTTGGCCATACAGTGAGCAAGGGAACCATTTTGAGAAGAGTAGAAGCAGGATGCTTTAGTCAGTCCTTAGGTAGTAACAGAGGGAACTGTTTTGAAAGCAACACCGAAGTACAACACTAAAAGCGGTCCCCATCTCAACGCTAAAAGAATCTATCTAACAACTTAGGATCAGGGGACCAAAAGAAAAATTAAAAGATTTTTTAAAAGATAGAGGGTGTCACGCTGATCTAGAACCCAAGATTTTTCTGCCTCAGGCTCCTGGGTGCTAGAATTACAGGTGTGCACCACCACATCTGTCTTAAGAAAAACCTGTCATTGTTGGCAGGGACAGAGTCATAGCTCCACACTGTAACTCATGGCTGCCCAGAGTTCTCTGCAGAGATCTCTATTGAAACAAACCTAGAATTCTTAGCAGGAAAGAATTTTAGGACCCCTGTGTGAAGCAGAGTTAGGGTTCATTAAGACATTCCTCTCCTCTCCCCGAGACAGGATTTCTTTGTGTAGTCTTGACTGTCCTAGACTTGCTTTGTAGACCAGGCTGGCTTCGAACTCAGAGGTCCACCTGCCTCCGCCTCCCAAGTGCTGGCACTAAACAGCTCATTAAGACATTTTAAATATTGATCTTAGGTTAAGGGGAAAGAGGCACCAGGGAAGAAGGTAGGGGAAGCTGCTCACTACTCCATGGCCTGCTCAGCCTGCTTTCTTGTACACGCCAGGACTACTCCCCCAGGGGCTGGGCCCTCCCATATCAATCACCAACCTAGAAAATATCCCATAGACTTGTCTAAAGGCCAGTCTGATGGGAGGCATTTTCGCAAAATGTCCCCCTCCCAGAATGACCCTGCCCTGTTTCAAGTTGACAAAAACAACACAGAGAGGCACTTCATTGTCTTTGCAATTGTAGACAGGGACTTGTGGGTTTTCGGGCGGTTGTCTTCAGTTGCTGAGAAACCCAAATAAACTCACAGGTGGTCCCTGAGAGCACGCCACAGGATTACCGTCGGTGAAAATCTCCATCCTGGGATCCACAGAGGTAGCTTGGCTTCAGTGTAAACAAAGAAAGAATTAATTATTCTTGCTTGTGCAATTCCAGATACTGCCTAGGAAGGGGTGGACCCTACCCAGGACATACACAATCAGGGCTTACTGCTTGGTTCGTTGCTATTTAACTTAAAATACGTAGGTAGGTAGGGAAGGAGTAGGTCTCCATGTTGGCAGCATTTACGGCAACTGCTGGATCTGTTCTTGCTTCTCAGCCAGCAAGTGGATGTGAGCTGAAATCCCCAGGGGGAAGAAAATGTCACAGCCACGTCAAGGATTCTACAAGGCTCATTGACCGACTAGAACTCTGGGGGTTGGGGAGAGTCGGGATGGTGCAGATTCAGAGCCAACTTATCTTGGGCTATCTTTAGTTCCCGTAACAGCCACTCTTTATCTTGGGGTGGCACACGCTTGGTTTCTCAGCACTTGGGTGGCAAAGGCCTGATGATCCGAAGGTCAAGGACATCTTCAACTTCAAAGTGATTATGAGGCCATCTTGAGCTATATGATAAAATGTAGCTGATCTTTGCTACTTCATGGGGTTCTTCTTTTTCCCACCCTTCATCCTCCACCCCTTCACCCCTTAACACTGGAGAGGAACCAAACAAAGATAAAGGGGAGAGAGGAATTAGAAAAATCCCTGAATCTAATTTCTTTCTTTTTCTTTCTTCTTTGACCACAGCTACCAACAAACTGAAACCAACCTCCCTAAACGATCACCAACCACTAACCTAGTCTCTCAGGGACCTTGCATTTATATAACCTCTGAAAGTTTCCAGAATTTGATTTTTGACCCTTTAAGCATAAGGTTATTGTGTAATTCAATGCTCATGATGCTGTGTTTGTTTTCTTAGTCGAAATCAAGCACATTTTTGTTAGAGCCAAAAGAGACCTCTCTGGAGGTGTATCTACTGGGCTACCAATTCCAGAGACGAATGACCCTGTTAAAAACAAGAAGCCAGCTAAACAGTGATTTCCAGGACAGCCACGGCTATCTGAAAATAAACAAAATAGCAAATGCCAAACTTAAAAAGAATGGATGTTCAAAAATAGGAGAATCTGAGATCGATTTGGCTCTGTCCACAAAACTGGTGAGGTCTGGGGCCGGAAAGACGGGTCAGAGGTTCAGAGCATTTACTGATCTTATAGAGGACCTGGGTTCGGTTCCCAGCACCCACGTGGCTACTCACAATCTTTTGTGATTCCAATTTTAGGGGATCTGACATCCTCTTCTGGCCTCTGTGGGCACTGCACATGGTGGACACATACATGCAGACAAAACGCTCATACACATAAAATTAAAAAGCCGTATTTTTGTTTGTTTTGTTTTTTTGAGATAGGGTTTCTCTGTGTAGCCTTGGCTGTACTGGACTCACTTTGTAGACCAGGCTGGCCTCAAACTCACAGAGATCTGCCTGCCTCTGCCTCCCTGAGTGCTGGAATTACAGACATGTGCCACTGTGTCCTGCTATAAACAAGTATTTTTTAAAACCTACGAAATCTTGACTTCTCATAAGGCTGGTACCTTCTTTCTACCCCTGTCACAATAAGATCTGATACAAAAGAGAACCACAATTTTGTTAGAAAGAAACTTCAAATGATACTATATCGCCACTTGGTTTCTTTGATAAAGTGATAATCCACTCACTTCTGTTGTAATACCAAGATGAGAGGGCAAATCAATTTATTTTGTCATTATTCTTGAAACAGAGTCTGGTGTATTCCAGGCTCTTCTCAGCCTTTCTATTTGACCTGCCTGCTGCCTTAGCTCCACGGGACCCTGGGAATAAGCCTTCCTGGCGTTTGGAGGAACTAAAACAAGCGTTTGTCTTCTACACGAACACACACAATGCTTAGCCAACAGGGGAACTGTGAACTGAAGTTCCCAGAAAAGAAAACCACACTCATGTTAAAGATTCTCCATGATTGATTAGAATTTATAGAGTTTGGGGTGTTAAAGATCCAGAATAATTAATTAGCTGATTTTTCATAATGGCCTTTAAAAGCCATTTATGGCCCAGCTGTGTCTGAACTGACATCCTGTCACTCTCAGGTAAAACTTGTGACATGTGTTTTCAGTACTGACTTCCACCAACCCCAAAGCTACGAATGTCGTCGGATAGCATCAGTGAGTTGATGTCTCCAGTCTGGTGTCACCTGCCTGCCTGATCTTCCTGTCTATGTATTTAGAAAATGCCTTGGTTTGTGACTTTCTTTTGTTCTGTAACTATAAAAATGTCACGGTACCACCCCTACATTGGTAGGTGGTTTTGTGATGGCCAGAGGTGTTTGTGATGACCTGTGTTCCTGGTCACTTAAGGATAAACTTTTATTCCCTTTGAGACAAGAATTGTGTTCACCGTGGTGAAATGAGGAGAGTGACCGCGTCTGGCAGTGAACCTTGGGGTGTAGGCAGCCCTCTTTTAAGGGGTCGGCAGCTGGAGCTGGGCAAGTCTCTGTCGTTTTAGTTGATAGAGGCAATTTGGATTATCTGTTACCCTCAAATGTATTCATCTCAGATCTCAGGCAGTGTTGATGGGGAGCCCCAGCTTTATCAGGTTGGCAGCGACAAGCAGACGTTAGCCAGCCCCTCCCCAAGGCTACAGAAGCCTGGTCAGTCCATTTCATATTAAAAAAAAAAAAAAATCAGGCTTTGCTTTTCTAGAGCTACTAGGCTTCCGGCTGAGAAAGGCAGACTCCCAGACAGGTTCACCTTGCTGACAGGCTTCACACCCAGAGAGATAAACTCACAAAACAGGTTTCAGTGGAAACAAAACAAAACAAAAACCTCTCAAGCTATCATGCTGCTATTAATAACTAAAATTTTACTTTTTTACTCTTCCTTTATTTAAAAGGGTTTGCTTCTCAGTGGCTGCTCTCAGTAATCAACCACCTGTGTCTCCGAGTAAATAACTGGATGCAAAAAAAAAAAAAAGGGTTTAAAGTTTATATGAGTCGTGAGGATCTAAGGAATTTAAGATGTGTAAATGCAAGTTGTAAAGGTCTGAGGACATGATTCAAGGTATGTGAAAGGTATATCAGCCTTAAAGGTGATACACAATATTAGGACTTCCAAAGTTCAGAGTTTTAACATTAATCAATGCAGTTCTGATAAGCTATTAATCTAGTGCTCGTAAAACTAGCTACTATTTGTTATAATAACGATTAATATGTCACACAACATATTTGGTATAAAGGAGATTTACTGTAGGAAAAGGGGAGGGTGGAGAGAGAGCAGGGTGCCCATGACAGAAAGAGAGAGAATGAGAGATAGACAGAGAGAGAGACAGAGAGAAAGAGATATATAGAGAGAGACAGAGAGGGGCTAGTGGGGTCTTTTTATCCTTTTATGCAGCTGGGGAGGCAGTGACTGATGACATCAGAGGTTGCTAGGCCCCTGGGAGGCAGGCTAGTGGGACAGCCTGCACACGCTAAAACTCTTACTACAGTCACAGCTCAAAATTTTAAACTTACTTTTGTTGTTTTCTAAATATAGACTTAAAAGTGCTTTTCATTTTGCTGAAAACATTTCAGTTGTGTGTGTGTGTGTGTGTGTGTGTGTGTGTAGATCATCTGGAAAGAGGAAAGAGTGTTCATACTTTTAGCCCAGAATCATCCTTTCGGGTACTCAAGCCTAAGGCTTGAGTCTACTCTAGTTGTTTATAGACGCTAATTAACTGCTTTTTCTATAATGAGGATTCCAGTGCAGATGAAAGACAACGGCCCTGCTAATACGGCTAAAACTTTTATCTGTTTTTGTAAACCTTTAAGAATTCATGGAAGCTTCAGGGAGTCAGGACTTGGATTCGCCTGGTCTCAGGTCAAAGAGGCTCCAGATAAGTATCCCTCCAATCAACAGTTTAGGCTTTCCCTCTACTGCATGTTCCTCAGGGTGGATTCTCCACATTCCCTAGTCCTGGGGCTGTTTTCACTTCACCAACTACCAGGACCATAGGCCCGGAAGCCTCAAGTGTGCACGTGTTGTAGGGCTTGAGGGCCCAGGGAAAAGACCGCAGAATCAAGCTGGATTAGAATTAGTTACATTTATTGAAGCTGGAGCAGGGCAGCGATTTCTGAGCCCAACTAGAGACTGCCCTGCGAAGGGGGATGAGGGAAGAATGTTTAACAGCAAAAACCACAAGAAGACCTTGAGTGTCTGCACAAGCAAGCCAGGAGCTGTTTCGCTCTGCAAAGATTAGGTAGTCAAGGCAACCTCAAATAGTCCTTGAATGCCTGCACGAGTAGGTTACAGGAGCCAAGAATAATCAGTTAGTCACATCATAACAAAGTGGATGGTAGATTTCTGGGTGGGGATCACTGAGTCAGGGTTACTGGGAACTTGGTCTTCCCCCAGAGTCAGAGACAAATGGCTATTGGGTACCAGGATGAATGCCTACCATAAAATGGAGCTCAGTTAGCCATCACAGACCCAAGATAAAGATTTCTCCCTTAGCTCCTGAACTTTACCCTCGGTCCCTGGTCTAGGTCTGTCTCAGCAGATTTCCACTCAGTTGACAGACGCTACCCAGGAATCAAGTGCAGGAGACTCCAATTTTCCAAACTCCAAAATGCAGTCCAGATTGTTACGATTTAAGCGGTGGACACCAAAAAGTCACACCATGCAAGATCTCACACGAGACGTTTACCTGGGGAAGGAGTAGTCAGGGACTGTCTCTGGGTGAAGGTGGAAGGGGAAAGAGGGCGGGGAGAGGAGGCACTGGCTTGCTATAAGAGAACACAGCGCATGCGCATAGGGAGGATGCGTGACTCCTAGCGACAGTGGAAATGTGTCGCTGTCGCGAGGTTACTGAAGGTGGGCTCAGATGTCCAGAAATGGGCTCAACCTGGACTAAAGGAGGATTTCCAGCATTCCTCAAGACCTTGTGAAACTGGTTTCCCTCTACGAGAGGAGCCGTTTCCCTGAGCCCTGGCCAAAGGGACAAATGGCTACCGTGGTGCCTCGCTGGCTTCCTGTCTCCACAAGTACCTGTTACACATCTCACAGTCCATGCTAGCATCCTAGCTTTTCTGACCTCTTCCCCACTCTAAACTCCCTCCAGCTCACCGCCTTCCTTCTCCCCAGCTACTCATTTTCCTTATAGTTTTGTTTGTTTGTTTTTTAAGACAGGATTTTTTTTGTGTGTGTGTGTGTAGCTTTGGCTGGCCTTGGAACTCATTATGTGGACCAGGCTGGCCTCAAATTCACAGAGATACACCTGCCTCTCCCCTTTGAGTGCTGGTTTTAAAAGGTGAGCCTCACAATGGCTGGCTTGATCTTTTTGTTCTTGTCCAACTACTATCTTTTTCTGTGGTATGAGGGTCAAGTTCTCACACATGCTAACAAGTGCTTCTCCCTCGGCTACAGCTCCTATGCCTTCAGCAAGATGGACTCCCTTCCTCGCTCTCGCCTCAGCCTCTTTTACGGCCCAGGGAGAGGGACCACCTGGTTCCTTCTCCATCTCTGCAGACTAAATGAAACTGCATGAGCTTTTGCTAAGGACCTGGATTTTTTTTAAAATGCTGATTAAAAGAAATGATTTATTTATTTGTCTTATGTGGAGCTGGAGAGATGGACTAGCCACTGAAGACTAGGTTCACAACCAAAATATGTGCCTCGTGTGTATGGGTGTCTCGTCTGCATGTATGTCTGTGCATCACATGCAGACAGGGCCCATGGAGACCAGAAGACGGTGTTGGGTTCCTCGGGATTGAACAGATGACTGTGAGCCGCCTTGCAGGTGGCTGGGAATTGAATCTGGGTCCTCCGGCCTCTTAACTGCTTCTTTGTAGATTCTGCAAAGAAAACAAAAGTTAGCAGGTGGAGGGGAGATGCAGAGGGAAACAGGGAAAGACTGAAGCTTACAGGGTGCTTGTGGTCAGCGCCTATTCCTGCCAGATGGCCCGCATTAAGCCCTTATTTCACACTCCTCTGGGAAGCGTGTGTTATCAGTGACCCTGATTTCCAGATGGAAGAATTAAGGCCCAGATAGGTGAAGCAGTCTACTCTGGACCACACAGCTACTGAATAGCAGTGCTGGGATTGAGTGAAAAGTCAATATCCAGGGACTGGTTCGGCTCTGAGAGTACCTGTTGCTCTTGCAGAGGACCCAGCTTCAGTTCCCAGAACCCACGTGGCGGCTCATCTCAACCTGCCACTCTACTTCTGCGCTCTCCCGACCTTCATGAACACTCATGCATAATGGAAGAAATAAATTAAACAATTTAAACAAAGTTAGCACCCAAAGAACCTGCGCCACCCCACCCCTTTCCCACTCCCTGCCATGGCAGCCTTGCGCTGTGGACTTTCTTGCTGTCTAGACTTGAGGTTTACTGTGTAGTTTCCTCTCCTTTCGACCTCAAGTCTGCAGTCTGCAGCCTTACTTGTGCACCTCAGGCTCCTCCTGTTTCCCTCCCTTGCTAAGCAGCCCTTGACTGGTATTCTGGTGGCTCTTGGGTGAGGTTTGAAAGGAATGATGGCAGGAGGGCAGGTGTGGGCTTTGATGGACAGGAGGTGCAGGTGTGGGCTTTGAT
>NW_026595981.1:4573227-4580713 GCF_907164565.1 Psammomys obesus
CAGGAGGTGCAGTCTTTGTTGACCTTGTGTTTCTCCTGCCTGGTATTCTAGCAGCTGTCCTCTGCCTAGACAGAAGGGCTGGCTTCTGAGTCTGAAGGTTGCAGCCTCACCATTGTTCTCTGACCTTTTAACCTTTCCAGTAGGTTGTTTTTGCTTTTTAAAGACAAGGTCTCATGTAGCCCCAGACTGGCCTTGAACTCATGTAGCTAAAGATATCCTTGAATTTCTGGTCTTCCTACTTCCACCGTTCAGTTTCTAGGATGATGGGCATACAGTTTATGCAATGCTGAGGGTGGAACCTGGGGCTTCATGCATGGGGCAAGCATTCTACCAACTGAGCCACATCCCCAACCCTTCTGGGTGGCTCGTTTCCTATAGTGGATCCTTTTCTTAAACTGCCTGAGTGAATTCATTCTTACCAAGCCCTGGGCAACAGTCTGTGGCCTTGTCTTCTTGTATGTACCAAAAGATTCATTCATTATGAAATACTTTCCTGGGGAACTGAGGAAATGGACTTGGGGGCAAGAAACCACATGCTGAGTCTCAGGAGCTTTCCCTTATCCTATGACTTTTCTGGGGATACGTGAAAGAAAAGTCTGTTCACCCCAAAAGAAAGGGAACTGACTGACCAATTAGGGCATTATAGGGATTGTGAACGGGGGTGACTCACTGGCTGTGAGAAGTCACCCCCAGCCAAGACTTTACCTCATCCTTATGTCTAAGAATGCCTACAGCTGGAATCATGTGGTCGGGGGAGGTCTGTGGCTCTTCCTCACCTTCTCTGAGAGGGAATTTGAGCCTAGTCACTGTGACCCAGCTGGCTGCCACATTGTTCTGTTTTGGTCAGCACCATGACTGCAGGCTGAGGTCTGGTGAGTCACCTCAGCCACTTTTCAGGACAATGGTGATGGCCATGTCAAGCCCTGGGAAGCAGCTACACTGTGTGGTCCTTGGAATTAGGGAGCAGAGTCTGCTTATCTGCTCCACATTGGTTGGGATCTGGCTCAGAGAGAGGTAGAAATTATCTGAAGGATCGTAAGTGTCCAATAATGCTAGTCAGGCGATCCTTCAGGCTGCCTTGCCCCTTTCTCTGGCCAGTTGTCACCTGCCTCTGAGCTCCCTTCCAAGGTGGAAGGTCGTGCTCTCCGAGAAAATGAATGGCTATACCACACTCCACCCCTTTTCTGGCTCTTAGATTCTTTGTGCTCCTCTTCCACAGTGGTCCAGAGTCGTGTGTGTGTGTGTGTGTGTGTGACATACAAGTCTGACTATTGTTCTTTTAACTCTAGTTGGGCATTGAACCTTCATTTCCTTGTCTATGTCTATTTCCAGAGCATGTCTGGTTGTGAGTCTCGGTGGCATTTTCTTTGGCTATAAAACCCTAGTGAGGAAAAGCAGAAAATGTAAAACAGGAAAACATCCAACACTGACAGCAGTAATGGTGACGGCCATAAGCACAAATGTGGAAAGCACCTTAGCCAGTACGTCGTCCTTGAAGCCAAGCAATAGCAGTTGGCTTTTCGCTGGGGCCTGCGGCTTCCCTAGCCATAGGTTCCATCTAAGCTCCCAGTATTGATGTGATGTCCGCCGTGGAGCAGGCCTTAAGTGCAGTCAGAAAGCTGGTTTTATCCACAATGACTTGTGCCACCTCTGCATGAGCTCACACAGCCTGTCTGGGACTTCCATCAGGAAGCATGCAGAATCCACAGCTAAGGAGGCCTTGGGGCTGACAATTCCTCAGACTTTGGTTACAGGACCTGGAGAAAAGAGACCAGGGCTGAGCTGGACATGTCCCCTTCCCGGTGTCTGTCTAGCTCTTGTGATGACAAACCCGTGCTATAAGGTTGTGAAGGGAATCATGGCCCGGAGTCCTACCTGACTGTGTGTTCTGCGTGAAGGCATATATCCTGTAACACGTAGGGAAAGGTGGCCATTTCTGGATCCCCCCAGATGCTCCATCCCCAGTTGCTTGCCTTGCTACCCACAATCGCTCCTTCCCAACTCATCTTTGGTTCTGTTAGTCCCTGTTCAGGCACCACTCATGTTGTGTGACAATATTCCTGCAGAGACGTCAACAAACATTTATTTACCCCTGACAGGGAACTGGTGATACAGTATAGATAGCGTTAAAGTCCAGTTTGATGAACTGCTGAGTTTTGTCAGGTTACTCACAGGAATGTGGATTGGGTGCTGCTTACAGGAACAGACATGACAGCTGCATCACCAGAGCCCACTGCAGCGAGGGCGGTGGCTGGAGAAAGCTGGGAACCTGGAGCTCGCCGCAGCTCAAAAGGTTGGATGGTGTTCTTCTCTGGTGACTCCGTTGGTCTGAGCCCCTTCCTGGCATCGTGTCTTGTCTGAGAGACTCTCAGCAGGGGTCTGGTGAATGCAGTCACTTTCAGGGATCTGTGTGGAAAGGGAGCCGAAAGATTATTAGAGGTGATGGGTGACTTCAAGGAAGCAATGCCTTCCAGATACAACAGGGCAGACACACGTATGGACTCACAGCACATACAAGATCTCCACAAGCTCAGGCTAGACAAAATCCCAGCATGGCGGAGGGAAGGTGAGCTGCAGCCCCACCCCTAGCCGGGAAGCTGGTGCCATTTGTTTGCTCCTGGAAGAGAGAAAGTCAGTTTTCTTCAATAAAGGGGCACCCGGGACCTCAGTCACTGTTCTGCTGTGAAGAGACACCACGGCCAAGGCAATTTTTATAAAAGAAAGCATTTAATTGGGAGTTTGCTCACAGTTTCAGAGAGTCAGTCTGTGATCATCTCGGTGGGGAGCAGACAGCATGGTGCTGGAGCAGTGAGCTTTACCTCCTGATCTGTAGACAGCAGGAGGGGGCGGGAGGGGGTGTTCCAGGCCTGGTGTGGGCTTTGAAACCTCAAAGCCCACCCCTCATGTTACACATCCTTTAACAAGGCCTTACCTCCTAATCCTTGTGGTGACTAAACGTTTAAACACATGAGCCTATGGGGCCATTCTTATTCAAACCACCACACCTAGTACATCAACCAAACTCTAGGGCAGAGGCCAGGCCAGGGCTAGTCAGCCAACACAAACTGGACTTGATTTTTTATTTTTATTTTTTAAGACAGACACAGAGAATATGAAGTTGGGTGGGTAGAGAGATAGAGCAGGATCTGGGAGGAACTGGGTGAGGGGAATGGACATGATTTTTAAAAAAGTTTTTTGAGACAGGGTTTCTTTGTGTAGCCCTGGCTGTCCTGGAACTCACTCTGTAGACCAGGCTGGCCTCAAACTCACACAGATCTGCCTGCCTCCACCCAAAAGCACATTCTGTGAAATCCTTAAAGAATAAACAGAAATATCATTTAGAAAGAAAATAATAAATGAAACAGAAGTCCTTAGGAGTTAAGTGTTAACTGCTGACTCACAAGTAGGTACTTCTGGCTCAGTGCTAGAGTAGTTGTCAGACAGAGCTAAGTCCCTGGTTACATTCTGACACTGCAGGAGAGGGGAAGGGGGCACGTCTGAGTCTATTCCAGTTGCCCCAAAGCAAGAGAAAGGTGCCCTGGCTGTAACGTGGGTCCTTGCTAGAGAGGTAGCATTCGCCTCCAATCTTCTGTTTTCTGATCAGTAGACTAGATCGGGGTGAGAGCAGTACAGTGTAGAAACAGCCCCAGCCCAGGATGAAGGCCAGAGTCCTCCCGGCCCCCTCCCCCAACTTGTATCTTGTGCTCTTCTCAGTCCCTCAGGGACCCTCTTGGTGAGTCACCACCTTAGGCCTTCCAGTGGGGCTCCAGGACGTACCTCCCACTGGCTTTGCCTTCCTGAGCGCCCTGGAGCTGCACTTCCTTCGGAGGTGAGCGTCTGTCTCCCTTTCACCTTCCTTAGCAGACCAAGGTGCTGAAACCTCTGGCGCTGGCTGTCAGCATTCCTTCCCACTGGGATGTACTGGGGATCAAGGTATGCTGCCTTAACGTGCTTCCTGCTGCTGCTTTTGCTGCACGCGTTTTCAGAGGCATCATCCCCACCTCAGCCTCCTCCTCCTTCTGAGACAGATGCTCCCTATGTTCCCTAGGCTGACCATAACTTAGTATAGAGGCCAGGCTTGCCTCAAACTCATGATGATTCTCCTGCCTCAGCCTCCCAAGTGCCAGTATGCAGTACTGTACTGTCTGGTTGTGTGTGTCAACTTGACACAAGCTAGAGTCATCAGAGAAGGAGGGGCTTCGGTTGAGGAAATGTCTCCACGAGATCCAGCTGTAAGGCATTTTCTCAATTAATAATCAGTGGGGGGAGGGCCCAGCTCATGGTGGGCGGTGCCACTCTTGGGCTGGTGGTCCTGGGTCCTGTAAGAAAGCAGGATGAGCAAGCCATGGGGAGCAAGCCAGTAAGAGCACCCCTTTAGGGCTTCTACATCAGCTTCTGCCTCCAGGATCCTGCCCTGTTGGAGTTCCTGTCCTGACTTCCCTCAATGATGACAGTGCTGTGGAAGTGGAAGCAGAATAAATTTGCATTTTGGTTAATGGAAAGCCTAACCGAGACAAACACCATGCCAGGCTAGGACTCCTGTTTGTGTGTTGGGGGGTGTTATACCTCAGTTACCTTGAAACCAATATGGAGACTTCAGGACTTTAGAGGCTTTTTAGCAAGGAGCCTAAGGAGCGAGTTTGGAACCTTTCCCAGCTATGCTTCTGCCCTCCCCACCCCCATCCCCAAGGAAAAGTCTCATGTCTGGCCTGGTATCGGCACACATCTCTAATTCCAGAGTTTCGAGGCGCAGCGAAGACGATCTTGAGTTTGAAGCCAGCTTGGAATACATAGTGAGATCCTGTCTCAAAAACAAACAAACAAACAAACCAAAATCCCCACACAAACAAAAAAAGACGGAGAGGCCTTTTTGTGGGAAGGCTGTTGGTGACTGGAATGACTGTTTTCACCCCATCTCCTTGCCAGATGCGTTCCTGGGATCCATTCTGAGGGCTACGGCAGGAACTGAGAGATGTAGGAGCCAGACTTCCCAAGCCCTTTTCTAAGTAGCCAAAGGGAAGGCTACGTGAAAGTCATCTAAAAAGCACCTTAATTTTACAATTTACTTATTCAATTAATACTTACTATGAAAAATTACTTTGTCATGATGCTGGGCATGATGTCACAAGACTATAATCCTAGCACTCAGGAGGTGGAGGCAGGAGAAACATGAGTCATCTTCAGCTACATAGGGAGTTCAAGGCTACCTGGGGCCACATTAAAAAATTATCTAGTTAGAGACTAGATAAGACAAAATTCAGATAAAGTCTTCTTGGTATTTAATCGCCTACTTTTCCTCCCAAGAGAAAAGCAACAGATTATTTCTCATGTCTGCTTTTAATGCAATACACACGAAAACCACACAGTCAGTTAAAAATGCTGTCTGCACCTAGATGGAAAATTTACTAATTTTTGTTTCATGCATCTGAGTGTTGCCTGAATGTATATATGTACACCAGTGGTTCCTGGTGCCTGCGGAGGCCAGAAGAATGGACTGGATCCCCTGGAACTGGAGTTACAGATATCTGTGAGCTTCCCTGTGCATGCTGGGAACTAGACCTGGGTCCTCTGCAAGAGCAGCCAGTGCTGTTAACCACAGAACCATCTCTCCAATCTATTAAAAAAAAGAAAAAAAGAAATGGAATGTCTTAGAGTTCTCTCCAAAACTGTGCACAAAAGTCATAATTATTCTCACTTTAGTCTTTACACTGGACTCCTGCAGGAAAATAGCACCTACTGGCTTGAGGGACATTGTGTTTATTTACATTCTTTTGCTTGTATAAGCAACCCAGCAGAAACCAACCACAAACAGATTTCATTTTGTATATAGACAAATACCGTGTAAGAAAAGTTCCTGTAGGGGAAGTTGCTGGGGAAAGAGGTACATGTATCCGTAAGTCTGAAAGATGTGGTGAAATTACCACACGTAGAGGATTGGCCAGTCATACTCTCGGTGGAAACATCTCGGGGCCTTTTCAAGATGCGAACGCTTCATTGAGTGTATGATGTCCCGTGTCTATTGAACGCCTGTGCCGGTGGCCTTAACCTTCAGCACTTTCCCTCTGGTCGTTTATTGGGGTGGTGGAGGGTAGGTTTAGAGACAGGGTCTTAGCTGTCCTAGAGAACTAGCTCTGTTGACCAGACTGACCTCAAACTCACATAATCCGCTTGCCACTGCCACCCGAGTGCTGGGGTTAAATGTGTGCGACACCACTGTCCCACAGGTCTGCTTTTTTTTTTTTTTAATCAAGGTTTATTTATATTTTATTTGGGGTCTGAGTGTGTGTGTATGTATGCCTGTGCCTGTGTGTGCCTGTGTGTTCTCGTGTGTGCACGTGTATAAATAAACATGTATGCACAGGCATGCGTGTCATGGCACAGGAGTGGAGTTGTGAGTCCCAGGGATGGAGCTCAGGCCTGCAGGCTTGGTGGCAGGCACAGTTATGCCCTGACACAGCTGCTGTCTTGCCAACCCTTCCCTTGTTCTTAAGGTAAAGAGCCTTCACCTCGGGCAGAAGATATGGCAAGAGTAGGGCGATCCTCAGCATGAAAACCTCTAAACAAGAACATCTCACGACTCAGGAGCAACCTGGCCTCTCTGTCTGTGAGCCCTTGCCCTCTGGCACACTCACCTTTCCTTGAGTTCTTCTGCAAGCTTGGTGGCATGTTTTGAATCTACTTGCCTCATGCTTAGAAGGCGCTGTCTCCTGTCTCCTCATATCTCCCTTCTTTAACCTTTAATCTTTCTGCTGTAGGCTCAGTTACCATTTCCTCTAGAATGCTTCCCTAGTGTCCCTGATGAGCCCCTCAGGAGGTGAGTTCTTGGATATGTACAGTGCTTCTCCTGTACTCTAAGGGCTACTACCTATTTTCCTCTGTGGTCAGTGATGGGCCTTTCCTGCTGACCTGTGAGATCCATGAAGGTAGAAGCCCTATTTTTTTCTCCATGGTATTTCCAAAGTCTACATTGTTTCTGGTACTTAGCATGCACTTTGGAAAAACTTCTTGTTTGAGTGTGTCTGTGTGTGTGTATACTGAACACAAGATCTCTCTCTCTCTCTTTCTGGAACACATCATGATCTAGCTCACGGCAAATGTGGACTCCTGATCAGCCTGTACTGCCTTCCAGGTAGTCGGAATACAGGTGTGTGGCACCACAGCTGGTTCCTGTCTGTGCTTTCAGTTATTGGGAGGGGGCGTGGCCTCCCACTGCAGCCCAGGCTGACCAGACTGCACAATCTTCCTTCTGCTAGGACTGTGGCCTGTGTCATCATGCTCAGCTTCTCACCCATCATCTCGTGGAAATACATTCAAACAACAGCTGGGTGAGGTAGTACTGAAAGGGTTAGACTAACTTTGTAACCTGTATGTCTTCTAAAGCCTATAGTTTTGAGTTTTAGGTTCAGGTTAAGCTAAAGCCTCTTAGTACCTTTCCAGAGAATGAAAAAATGTGACCCTATCTATGAGGACAGATAGAAAAAAAGGC
>NW_026595981.1:4580723-4596848 GCF_907164565.1 Psammomys obesus
GGGGGAGTTTCTGGGAAGGGCGCGATCTTGAACTCCTGAGCTGTGAGGCCCCAGGTCTTACAGCACACACATGTCGTCATAACATTTCAGAGGTTATGCAGGAAGAGCATGAATTCAGGGCCAGCCTTGTCTATACGGCCTTGCCTCAAAGAGTTAAAAATTAATGGCTGAGAGACAGCTCTGTGGTCAAGAGCATTCACTGCTCATGAAGAGGACCCAAGTGTGGTTGCTAGTACCCATATCAGGTTGCTTACAGCTACCCACAAATCCAGTTTCAGGGATCCAACAACCTCCTTTGACCTCCAAGAGGACCTGCATACATATGTATACTCAAGGCACACGTATACGCACACACACATAAAAATAAATAAATCACATATAAAAAACACACACATATATGTATATATATGTACATATGTATATGTACATATGTATGTAGATATATGTACACATATATCTACATATATAAATATAAAACAGCTGGAGCTGGAGTGGCTAGAGAGCACTTACTAAGTTTCTAGAAGGTCAGGGTTCATTCTCAGCATCTGTGTCAGGTGGCTCAACAGACTGTGGAACTCCAGCTGCAGGGAACCCAATACCTCTGACCTCCACAGGCAGCGACAGACACACACATACATGGAATTAAACATTAATAGAAATAAACCTTAAAAGGAAACGGCTGCTGGCTGTAGTGACACCTTTAATCCAGGCTAGCCTAGTTCACATAGTGTTACCTTGTCTCAAAAGCAGAAAAAGAAAGACAACAGCTGTGTGAATTTATATGTTTTGACATACTTTGTTTGTTTGTTTGGTTGGTTTTTTGAGACAGGGTTTCTCTGTGTAGCCTTGGCTGTCTTGGACTCACTTTGAAGACCAGGCTGGCCTTGAACTCACAGAGATCACCTGCCTCTGCCTCCCTAAGTCCTGGGATTACAGGCATTCGCCATTGTGCTGCACCCCCGGCTTTGTTTTGACATTCTTGTAAGGTCGGAAAACAGATCAGTGTTTGTCAACAATGCCTGGGATCAAAACATGAGCTATGTAATTTTCCCAAGCTTCCTCATCAGCCGCAGGCAGGGAACTGGACATGCCTTCTGAAGATGTTTGTGTGTGAGCACTCAAGACACACGTGGAAATGTCCGGAAAGCCGCCAGTGCCCAGCAAGGGCTAGTTTTTCTCTCCTGCTAGTTTTTCCCCGTCCGACAGCGTGCTTTTGCAAATGGCTAGTCACTGACTGGGTGCTAATTGAGAAGAGAAACCCTGTCTTTAGATTTTGGAGGTCTCTCTAGGGACTGACTGCTACTACTAGTGTGTATCCATGGTGGAGACCTCAGCTTGAATCCAACCTCTAGTTCAGACACGCTTGAGAGCCAGTGAGCACATCAGCATGAAAACAGACCCTTCTCTGTTGAAGGCTTTCTAAGCAAAGAGCAGCCGGGAGCTCCAGCACTGGGCTTGTGCTAACGTGTGTGTAATCCACGTCATTGCTAAGGGCTCCTTCCTGTCATGACGTGAACACTGGTGCTCCAGGCCAGACTTAGCAACGAATCAAAGCCCTGCCTCGGGAAAGAAAGAGGAGAAAAGTGATTAGAGCTCAGAGTCTTCTTCTGGCTTTTAGATTTGTCAAGACTAGGACCACGTCACTTAGCAGGAGTAACTTGACTTCTTTCCTATTTCTCTCTTTTCAATTTCTTTGTCTTGCCTTATTGCTCTGGCTAAGATTTCAAGCAACACTGTTGGTATAATTTTTTTTTTAATGTATACACCTTACCCTTGTTCATTCAAATACTGATTTCTCTCCCACCCCACCCTCAACTCTCTGGTTTCAATCTGGATATTGCATTGTGATACTCATTCTAAGCATCCTGTCTTAACTCTTGTGTAAACAGGACAAAAATAAAGCAACTAGACACAATGTTGAGCAGGGAGGAGCCAGAGGACAGGAAAGAGGGGAGGAGCCAAAAGGCAGGAGATGAGTGGGAGGAAAAGGGGCGAGTGGAGAGCTAGGAGAGCAGAGCTGGAGGAGAGAGCTTGGAGGATGTCAAGCATGAACCAGACCTAGGATTTCACAAAAAGCAAGTATAATGTGGGAAATCTAAATGTTAGGAAACTGAGGGCTTGAAGGTTTAGGAGGGAGTAAATATTGCCCAGCATTGTGTTCTAGGTTAACTAAAAACCCAGTCTCTGTGTGGTGATTTGGTTATATAGCTGTTTAGGATTAACAGCAGCATTACTAGAAGATAAACCAATAGTAAATATTAATCACCGCCTACAACACACCACAGTGAACAAGAGTGGTCAAAGCAGACATCAATGTCCCATTCTTATTTCAGAGAAAATCTTTCAATGTTTTCCTATTCATTGTAATGGCTAAAGGTCTGTTGAATGTCTTTATTATGTTGTGGTATGACGCTGACTCTTTTTTCTGATCTGTGCTGGTTAGTTTTTGCTAGTTAACTTGACACAAGCTAGAGTCATCTAGGAAGTGGGAACTTAAAGTGAGAAAATGCTCCCATTAGATTGGCTCTTAGGCTCATGGGCAAGTCTGTGGAGCATTTTCTTAATTAATGACTGATATGGGAAGGCCCAGACCACCTGAGTGGTGTCATTCCTGCACAGAAGGTCCTGGGGTGTCTAAGAAAGCAGGCTGAGCACAGTTAAGAGCACTGACAGCTCTTCCAGAGGACCTGGGTTTAATTCCCAGCACCCATGTGATAGCTCACAACTGTCTGCAACTCCAGTTTGACATAGACAGGAATGCAGGCAAAACACCAAAGCACATAAAATAAATAAAATATTAAAAAAAAAAAAAAAAGAACAGAAAGCAGGCTGAGCAAGCCAGGAAGCAGCATTTCTCCGTGGCCTCTGCTTCAGTCCCTGCCCTGAGTCCTCTTGGTGATGAAGTATGACCTGAAAGTTCTAGACATTTTTTAGTTTTATTCTGTTTTGTCAGAGGAGGGAGGGGGATACATCACAGCCAATCATCAGGTCCTTAAGTCTCTCTCCAGTTAACCCAAGAAATGTCCAGGGACATCAGAGGGGTGGGTCAGGTGATATAGGGAAGGGAGATATGGGGAGAAGAGCAGAGGCATGGGAAGGGAGCATGTGAGAAAATGGGGTCATCCGGTGACCTCATGCTGTGACTGCAACCAGCGTCCGGAACAGGACCTTAGGCAGTTCCTTGGCTCCCAGCACTTCCCAGGCACAGCCCAATCTTGCAATCTTTCTTTTCTCTAAAATTCACAAAGGAATGGCCCCACCTCTCTGCTCTCTGTCTTGCAGGCCTTCCTCTGACCCCACAATGTGGCTGCCAGGCAACCAAGCATATGGCCCAACACCCAGACCCCAAGATGGGCCTGTCTCTCCAGCCCTTCCCCAGGGAGGACCTGAGGAACAAAAACAGTGGAGATGATCAGTGGGGGTGGATCTCATGGGCCTTGAGCCTTCTGCTCTGCACCTTCCCATCCTCTGCTGAATTGTGGAGAGGGACAGTGAGCCCGTCCCCTGCCTTCACTCTCAGGATGCAGCTCAGCCAGTTAGGGAAGTACAGCTCTCCTAGGTTCCAGGCTCCCTGGAAACTTTGCCATGGTGACCCTTCCGTGGGCGCTACCACAGTGCTCTCTAAGTTGGTCTTCAGTAGTGGGGCTCTGCCAAGTGACCAACCACTCCAGGGCTTGGGGCAGCTCGCGCTGTCTGGGGCCCTGGGGCACAGGCCTGTTGTCCTTTAGGACTTTCCCCACGTCCTTCCTTTGCCAGGGCTGGTCTCTCATTTTTGGTATTGTGCTTCTACACGCACCCACAGTAGTGGGTACTCCATGAACTGAAGCTGTTGTTGGAATGGTCACTCTCATCCCTGTTGGAGGGCTGCAGGCTTTCCAGAGTGGCTTCCGTCTCCAACAACTCCATGCCTTGTTCATTCATCAGTGTAGGCAGGGCCTTCCCCACCCCCACCCCCAGTGGGGGCCAGTAGTAACTCAAGGCCATGGTACAGCAGTGTGTGTGTGTGCAGGGATGTAGACTCCACAGTTCATCTCTAAGCCCAGGCCGCATCCACAGCCAAGGTCGCACCCTAGGGGTGCAGGGGCAGCGGCTGGCAGCTCCTCCTCTGAGCAGGGCAGGCAGTGGAAGGTTTTATAGCCCCCAGGCCCTGTGACCTATAGTAGGGCAATCTTGAGACTGGAGGGCGGCATGATGGGGGTGAGGAAGGACCTCATGAAGAGGCTATGGGCTTGAGGACTGGCTGCAGAGGACTCAGCGGCAACATCTGGAACAGCTGGAGGACCAAGACCCAGACGGCACCCGGGCAGGCAGGGACCTAACCTGGAAGTTAGGGAGCAGGCTGGAGTCAAGTGAGATTGGCCACTGAGGTGCGTCCAGGTATCCTTGGCTCACCCAGCAGTGGGGCGAGGCAGGGGGCTGAGCAGCTTTATTTTATTTTTAATTATGTGTGTATATGTGTCTGGATGTGAGTGTGTGCACAAGGATACAGTGATCATGAAGTGCAAAAGAGGGTGTCAGATCCCCTGGAGCTGGAGTGACAGGTGGTTGTGAGGCTCGGGAAATGAGTGCTGGGAACCAAAGTGGAGATAGGATAGAAAGACAGGGAAAATGATGGAAACATGGAAAGGGAAAGGACCATCTCCGACACACACACACACACACACACACACACACACACACACACACACACCACATGCGCACACACCTCCCAACTGAAGCCTCTCACCAGCTGAGAATCGAGACTTCCAACACTGGGCTGGAAAGCTGACTCAGTGGTTAAGAGCAATGGCTGCTCTTCCAGAGGATGAGGGTCCCAGCACCCGCAATGGCCATTCACAACAGGGAGACAGTGCATGAAGGAGGTGGTTTTACTCTTGACAGGGGAGAAAAGTCTCAGGTTGGGTTATGGAGGGCTAGGTAGAAGATTCTGGCTTGGCAGGACTCTTTGTCCCCAGACCTGCTCTTTGATTGACAGATTTATGGATGGGGGACTTGTTCTGAGAGGACCAGCCAATCCCAACAGGAGTCATGTAGCCTCCATGAGCACCAGCCAGTTCCAATCGGAGTCATGTAGCTATGGTAGAAATTCTCCTTTCTGGCTTTAAAAGGAGCCTGCGAGCTCCCATCGGGATGGCTGCCGGGAAGGTGGTGAACTCAGCATGCTGTAATTCTCTGCAGAATAAATACTCCTTTTTTTTGTTTGTTTGTTTGTTTTCGAATACCATCTGAGTCTGGGGTCTTTCTTCAGCGATTCATGGGCCCTAACATTTGCCGACTTACCCCCAGATCTCTGAGGACCCTACCCAGACTAGTTGAACGTTCGAGGGGACCCTCTTTCTCCCCGGCTGATCGGTAAGTTTTGGGGCACCCTGTGTCTGGTCTGTTGTCTGTCTGTCCTGGTAACCGCTCGAGCACAGTCTGGAGGCCAAAGGGGACTTAGCAGACACGCACACAGTCCAGTGGTCACGGGTGATGGAGAATACTCCTGACCCCCGGAGAGGGCCCTCGGGTCCTCGGCTGGTTCTGGGAGAACCTGAACATTCTTACCTGGTTTCTGAGCCAGTGCCACATCTCTTCTCCTCTCTTGAAAAGCGAGACCAGGGACGCTGCTTTCTGGTTTTTTCTTTCATTTTCCCAGGAACGTTGTGTGTGTCTGTTTGTGAGTGTCATTGTCCTCATCGTCGTCTTGTTGTGGGGTTTTTTTTTTTTTTTTTGACTAATCAGTTTCAATCCTGGGTCAGGCTTCATCTAGTCTAGTGCTGGATCTTTCAAGGACTTCTGCAGGGAAATAGAGGATTTAGGTTTTGTCATTTGCCCCGGTAAATTAACTCTCTTTTGTAGGGGTGAATGGTCCACGTTCAAGGTGTGCTCGCCAGAAGAGGGGATATTTCACTCGCCTACCATTTACAGGGTAAATGGTACATTTACAAGGTAAATGTGGGAATCCAGGTCACCCAGACCAGATTCCCTATACGGACACCTGGCAGCACCTGGTGGAGCAACCCCCATCTTCACTCAAACCTTTTCTGAACCCCAGGCCTTCCATACTCTGCGTCCAAGAGCTGCTGCCACACTGACCCCCTAAACTTCTCCCTTTAGCCCCAGAGGAGGACAACCTTTATCCCCCCCATGTCCCTGCTCTGGTGCCAGCCCTGGCTCCTCCACCTGTTTCCAAGGAGGCTGTTGCTTTGGGATGAGAGTGACAGGCTCCCCGTCAAGCAGACCCTCCAGTGAGCCCACCTAATACCAGAGATCCGACAGTTGGCCAGGCAGAGGCAGAATCTACCATGGTTCTTCCCCTGAGGGCCACAGGACCTCCCGATGCTAATGGGAGACAGTACCCGACCCATTTGCCCTTTGCTAGTAATGATTTCTGTAACTAGAAACACCAGATCCCTACGTTCTCCGAGAAACCCTCGGCACTCATTGACCTCTTAGATTCAGTGATGCTGACCCACCAGCCCAACTGGGAGGATTGTCAGCAGCAGCTCCGGGTTGTCTTCACCGCAGAAGAAAGAGGCGGCATTTTTGACCACAGCTTGGAAACTGGTTACCCGTCCAGGCTGATGCTGATGCAGCTGTTCTGCTTGCCCAGGCTGACCGGGACTTCAACTCCGATGCAGGTAAGGCGAGCTCCAAATCTACCACCAGCTTCTCGGGTTGGGGGGGGGCGCACAGATTCATCTAACGTTGCTCAGATGGTACAGGGTATGAGAGTCTAGGTGCCTTCCTGGAGAGGTTGATGGATGCCTGCTCGACCTACGCTCCTTTCAACCCAGAAGAGCAGGAGAACCAATCAGCTGTCAATGTGGCTTTTGTCAATCAGGCCACCCCAGACATCCAACACAAGCTCCAACGGCTAGATGGATTTGCAGGTAAATGATTAACTGAGTTGGTTGCTAAAGCAGAAAAGGTCTACAACAATAGGGAACTCCAGAGGACAGATGAAACCAGGGACTGGCAAAGATCCTGCTGCGGCCATTGTGACCAACCTGACACGAAGGAACTGAAGAATCTGGCTTATGGGAGAGAAGGAGTAAGCGGGCTCCTCCCTGGGCTAGACCCCCGCCTCCCATAGAAAAAATCAATGCTATTACTGCAAGGAAAGGGGGCATTGGAAAAATGAATGTCCCAAGAAGGCCCAGACCAACAAATCAAAGGTCCTAGAGCTAGAAGAACTCAGTGACTAAGGACATCAGGGCTTGTGTCCCCTCCTGGGTAACCCTGAAGGTGGAGAGGAAGCTGTGGATTTCTCAGTGGACACTGGAGCTCAACATTCAGTCCTAAAACAGCCAATGAGACCCTTTACAGACAAAAAGACTTGGGTTCAGGGTGCCACAGGCACCAAGCCCTATCCACGGACCACACGAAGACTGGTGGCCTCGGAATGGGACGGGTAACCCATTCATTTATGGTCATACCAGTATGCCCTTATCCTCTCCTGGGCCGTGACCTCCTCACCAAAATGGGAGCCCAAGTCCATTTTGGAACTGAAGGAGTGCAGGTCCTAGATGGGAAGGGCCCAACACACATTTTAACCTTGGCCCTGAAGGATTAGTATAAACTTTACACCCCACCATTCGGGGCCTCTGACCCCGATGCTTTCCTGCAAGAGTTGATGAGGACTATTCCCGAGGTATGGGCTAAGACCAGCTCAGCAGGACTGGCCAATCAGCCCCTCCTCCATTATAGTACAACTGAGGGCTAACGCCCTCCCTACCAGGATCAGGCAATAAATACCCCATTCCCTGAGAGGCTTGGGCTGGTTTCATGTCCCACATCAACTACCTCTGAAAACAGAGAATTCTGGTTCCTTGCTAGTCAGCTTGGAACACCCCTTTGTTGCCAGTGAAGAAGCCACACTTCAATGATTATCATCTGGTACAGGGCTTGAGGGAGGTCAACAGGAGGAGGTCAACCCATACACCCTGTTAAAGCAACCTGCCACCCATCCTTGAGGCCCACACGGTGCTGGCCATTGGCCCCAGCCAGTCAGTCCCTGTTTGCCTTCAAATGGCATGATCCAGAGAGGGGCTTCATCTGACAGCTCACCTAGACCAGGCTGCCACAGGGATGCGAGAACTCTCCGACCATTTCCAACGAGGTGCTGTATGAGGTCCTGGGTGAGTACAGGCGTGGCCACCCAAGGGTCAGTCTTTCACAGTGCCTGGATGATCTCCTCGTAGCCACCCAGATGCAGAGGCCTGCCGCTGAGTGACCACCGACCTGCTGCAAGAATGGGCCCAGATGGGCTACCGAGTACCAGCCAAGAAGGCCCAGCTCTGTCAGCAGGAGGTAACATACCTTAGGCACACACTGAAGGTGGAAAAATCCCAGAAAGAGACCATCCTGAACATACCCCTTCCATACCAACCCCTTCCACCAGGAGACAGGTATGTGAATTTTTAGGCTCAGCTGGCTTCTGTAGACTTTGGGTACTGGGGTTCACTGAAGTTGCCAAGCTGCTCTATGAAGCCCCTAGAGGGCAGGAGGGCACTTTGTCTTGGACACCTGAAATGGATGAAGCCTTTGAAAGGCTTGAAAAGGCTTTATTAGAGGCGTCAGCTCTGGCCCTGCCAGACATTTCTAACCCCTTCCACTTGTATGTAGATGAGGGCAAAGGTGCAGCCAAAGGCCCCTGAAAAAGTCCTGTTGCTTATCTCTCCAAACAATTGGACCCGTGGCACAGGGATGACCACCATTTCTCTGCACGGTAGCAGCCACCCTACTGGTCAGGGATGCAGACAAGATTACCATGGGACAGGAACTGGTCATAACTACCCCTCATGCCATAGACAGAATTTTGAAGAACCCATCTGACTTCTGGCTATCCAATGCCAGCTCATTATCAGGGACCTTTGAACCCACCCTGCATCCCATACAACCTGGGCTGTCAGCTGAGCTAGTGAGCCTTCTGGGCTTTTTCCATCTGGACCTGGGTGAAAAGGAAGGTCAGCTGGGTACTTTCTCTGCCTCTCTGAGCTGACAGGTGTTCACCCAAGCATCTGGCTCCTGAGTCTTTATTGGTAAAATAGAACAGTTGGGATCTTCATCATTGTTTTTATACAACAAGATACTCATCACAGATGGAAGCAGCTTCATCCAGAATGGCACCAAGTACGCGAGGGCTGGGGTGGTGAACTTGAGTGACACCCTATGGCCTTGCCTCCAGGAGTTTCATGATCACTCTGACCAAGGCCTTACGGATGGCCAAAGGGGACATCAGGTATGCCTTTGTCACAGCCCACAAACATGGAGCTATCTACAAGGAGAGGGGCCTCCTGACAGCCCAGGGTAAAACTGCTAAAAATAAGGAAGAAAATTTGGCCCTCCTGGAAGCATTATGGCTCCCCACCAAAGTTGCCATTGTCCACTGCCTGGGACACCAAACGGGCGATTCAATGGAGGCTCAGGGAAACAGGTGGGCGAACCAAGCTGCAAGGGAGGCTGCATTAAATGTCACCCAAGTGCCATGTGAGCTCCCGGCGATGCCCCATTACAATGAGGAGAATAAAGGAGATCAGGCCAAATGCCAGGGAATCTACCGAAGATGCTGGTTACATATGGCTGATAACCAGATCATCTTTCCCAAGGACATTGCCAAACAGCGTAAACACCAGATTCACCAGAATACCCATCTTAGACAAAGAAAAGTTAAAGAGTTAATGAGGGAGGCCAAATACAAGATTTTTCACTTAGGAGCAATGGTAGGAAAAGCTGTCTCTCGCTGCCCCATTTGCCAGGCCATTAATGCTTCTGGCTTCAGCCAAGAGACAACAGGAACCTGGGTAAGAGGCCAACAGCCTGGAGCCAATTGGGGAATAGATTATACTGAAATAAAGCCAAGAATGTATGGCTACAAGTATTTGCTAGTCTTTGTAGATGCCTTCTCAGGATGGGTAGAAGCCTTCCCCACTAAGAAGGAAACTGCCAATGTAGTGGCTAAGAAGATGCCGGAAGACATAACACCCAGGTATGGACTGCCCACTCTCATAGGCTCAGACAATGGACCAACCTTTATTTCTCAGGCAACACAGGGGTTGACAAATATGTTGGGGATAAACTAGAAGCTACACTGTACGCATCATCCCCAAAGTTCAGGTGAGGTAGAGAGGATGAATTGGACCCTGAGGAGGTCTTGACTAAGTTAACCCTCAAAACTGGCGGAGACTGGCTGGCTCTCCTTCCATATGCCTTATACAAGGCCAGGGATACCCCTTACACCTAGGTCTCACCTCTTTTGAGAGTCTCTAGGGCAGACCTTCCCCTTTCCTACCTAATCTCCAGGCTGAACTGAACCTCTTGCTGAATTTGATAACCAAAACTTCTTAGAATTCTATTTGTGTGTGTGTGTGTGGTCATGTGAGTGCAGGTGTCTTGGAGGCCAGAAAGGTCACCAGAGCCCCAGAACGGGAGTTGCAGGGGGCTGTGAGCTGCCGGGAACTGAACTCAGGTCCTCTTCAGGAGCAACTGTCTCTCCAGCTAATTTTGCAAGTGAAAGAAACAAGGAAGCATCTCGCCTGCCTGTGAAACGCCTGATTTAGAACAACCTGTAAAGATTAGGGTGCAGGTGAAGGGAGGGAGGCGCAGGGCTTTGCTCCCACTTCCCATCAAAGACCCTTCAGAGGGAAAACTTTCTTCCTGGTGAGGCACGGCTGTTTGTTTTTTAAGCTCATCTCGCTCTGTCTCTTTAATGTTTTAGTCTGCTGTGTACCTTGAAGTATTTTCCCCATGCTCCTGCAGTGGTTTCAGACTTTCAGGTCTTACACGGAGGTCTTTGATCAATTTGCACCGAGTAAGACACTGAAATTTGGGTTTCTCCCTTCTGTGTGTATCTCTAGTTTTCTTAAGCACTGTTTGCTGGAGAGGCTGTCTTTCTTCCAGGATCACTTTTTTTTTTAAACAGTTTTGCTTATTTCTATTTCATACACATTGGTACTTTGCCTGCATGTTTGCCTGTCTGAGGGTGAAGGATTCCCTGGAGCTGGAGTCGCAGACAGTTGTGAGCTGCCGTGTGGGTGCTGGGAATTGAATCTGGGTCCTCAGGAAGAGCAGCTAGTGCTCTAACCATTGAGCTTTCTCTCCAGTCTCCCAGGATCACTCTTACCACTTCTTGTGGTCGTGGCTGGATTACAGGTGTCAAAAAGTGGTTACCCAAAGCCAGTAGAACAGCCTTTCTGATAGTGAGGTAGGGGGCAGGGTTGTGAGTGACATCTGCAAAATCGGCACAGGAGAAATAGTAGTTGGCAAAAAAGAAAACTGAAAAGTCCCAGCTGAAGCCAATTACAACTGGCTTGGGCCCCTTGGGAAGGCCCTGAGGCCCTCCAGAGCTTCTGAAGGTGACCTGTGGCACAGGATGATACCTAAATAGACACATGAGGGGGGTGGCAATTAAGACTGTAGTGACACATGTGATGTCTGAAGTCATACATACACCTACATGTGTCAGCTAGAACATAAAAAGCCCTCAGTAGCTAAATGACCCTGTCTGACATGGGTCCTGGGAACCAAACTCTTGTCCTCTGATGAGCAACCAGCACCTTAACCGCTGAAAGCTCTCTCCAGCCCCTCATAAATTCTCTTGCATTGGTCCAGTCAGCCTTCTCCCCCTTGGAGGGATGCTGTTTCCTCTCTTTGTTTTATTTTTCATTACCTTTATTGTGTTTGTATGTATGTTTGTGCCTGCAAACATATGTGCCTGCAGTCAAAAGGCAACTCTCTGGAGTTGGTTCTTTCTTCCCATCATGGGATCCAGGAATCAAACTCAGGTTATCAGGCTGGTGTGCTAAGTGCTTTTGCCCTGTGCGCCATCTCACTGTCCCCGGAAGTATACCACCTCTTAACAAAGTGCCCCAGCCTCTGCTGCTGTCTGCATGTCTCTGTCCAGCTTCTTGTTCCAAGACAGAGAATCCGGAGCCTCTCTGGGGTGCCCATTGGCCCCCAATATCTGCTGGTATCAACAGGGCTCTGATGTTCCTGGTGTTTTAGGGCAAAAGCACCCACTCTGGGAGTCTCTAGGGACGGGGGCCAGCCACCCATATTAAAGCAACTAGTAATGACGTAACACAGAGCCAGGCATCGAATCCATGTAGCACACTGGGAAGAGACACAAGGAAAGGGTCTCAGTGACCCCAAGTCCATGAATTGTAGGAAGCCGTGGGTGGGGCCAAAGGATCTACATGATCAAGATTCTAGCTGAGTTACCCCCGTTCTCCTGCAGTGGCCTGAGAGAAGGCCTTTTACCTAAAGGGAGCAGGCTGGTTCCTCAGCATGGTCATGCTTGCTCCAGGCGCAGCTTCTCTGCCACCCATAATTCCCTGCTGCAGCTGCTGCTTCTTGGTGTTAATTTCAGTTGCTTGTCATAAACAAATGTATGCATCAATCCACCCATGTGTTTTAAATCCATATGGAAAATAATTTATTTATTTTCATTAATAGTCTTTTAATTTGATAAACTTTACTATCAAGAAACCTTGCAAATAAATAAAAAACTCCTCGCACCAAAATTGACCAGACTCAAACTATATTTAACTCGGTAAACTTCTATACAGTTAGCGGAGGCATTTGGGAAGGAAGCTGTGATGCTTCCATTACCGATACTCTTTTTGGTATAAAATATATTCTATGCACTTATCTATTCCACCCAAACCAACAGGTCTGTGACAGGATTAGAGCTAAAAAAGATGATGAGCCTTATATCCTCTTTCATACTCACATCTACTACCTACGCTCATCTTCCTCATTCATCCTCTTACAGTTAAGTTAGCCTTTCTAGACTAATGCACTTAGCAGGGCTCCTGTCACCTCCCTGGGCTCGGCAGTGCCCACCTTTAATCCCGGCAGCTGGGAGGCAGACACAGTTGAATCTTATGAATGTGAGACTAGTAGCCTGATCATCTACAAGGTCTAAGGCATCCAGTGCTACATAGTAAAATGCTGCCTCAAAAATTTTTTTCAAGACAGGGTTTCTCTGTGCAGCCTTGACTGTCCTAAACTCACTTTGTAGACCAGGCTGGCCTTGAACCCACAGAGAGCTGCCTGCCTCTGCCTCCCCAAGTGCTGGGATTACAGGCGTGCACCCCCACGCCCGTCTCTCAAAAACTTTTTAAAAATAAAGTGAAATAAAATATACACTGGTTGACTTGTTTTTCTTAAATAATTTCATTCTGCAGATGATACTGTTAGGTGGTTTCTTTCTTTTATTTTATTGAAAATATATTCTTTCCTCATATGATATATCCTGGTTTTGGTTCCACATCACTTTACTCCTCCCGGTTTCCCCACCTCCCTCCCATCCAAATCCACTCCCTCTCTGTTTCTCATTGGAAAAGGATAGGCTTGGGGCTGGAGAGATAGCTCAGAGGTTAAGAACCCTGGCTGTTCTTCCAAAGGTCCTGAGTTCAATCCCAGCGACCACATGGTGGCACACAACCATCTATAGTGAGATCTGGTGCCCTCTTCCGGTGTGCACACAGACATGCAGCCAGAATAATGTGCAAATAATAAATAAATAAACAAACAAATAAATAAATAAGTAAAAAAACAAAAACTATCACATTAAAGTTGGACAAGACTAACCAAAGAAGGAAAATAGCTGAAGAGAAATGTACAAAGAGACCCTCTTATTCACAAATTCAGGAGTCCCTAACTCTAAACAGGATGCCATAGTATATGTACAGAGGACCCGGAACAGACCCATGCAGACCATATGTGTGCTACCATTTTCTATGAGTTCATATGAGTTTGTTCATGTTGATTTAGAGGTCCTTGTTTTCTTGGTGTCCTCCATCTACTCTGGCTCTTACAGTTTTTTTTTTCCCTTCTGTTCTATGGGGTTCCTCGATCCCTGAAGGAGGGATTAGAGAGAGACCATTTAGGGCTGAGTGTTTCAAAGTCTCTCACTCTCTTCATAATGCCTGGTTGTGAGTCTGTTCCCATCTGCTGAAGCAGGAAGGTTCTCTGATGATGGTTGAACAAGGTACCCATCTATGAGTGCAGCAGAATATCATTAGGAGTTATTTTTATCACTAAACTTTTTTTTTTAAGACCAGTAGTATTTGGTTTTACCCTGGGCTATCTAGTCTCTGGTCCTTTGTCACCTGAAACTGTCAGGTCTGGATTCCATCTCCTGGAGCGGACCTTAAGTCAAATCAGATACTGGCTGGTGTACTAGTCAGAGTTCTCTAGAGAAACAGAACTTATATAATGAATCTCTATCTCTATCTGTATCTCTGTATCTATATCCCATATATATGGGATTAATTAGAACCACAGGTTACACTCTAGTTAATCCAACGATGGCTGGCTATGAATCCACGCTACCCCTCAAATGGTCCTAAATTTTAGCTGCCTGTTCCCATATTCCCTGCATCCACGCTCTCCCCATCCCTACTTGATTCTCCCACTCCAGTCTTGCTCCCTCTCCCCCATGAAGTATGTTGTCCAGGTTTAAGAATGAGAGATGGGTGCTGATTCAGTTGAACTCAAAACCACCAGTGTTCTGGCTCTAAGTCAGAAGAGTTTTGCTTCTTTTTGAAGATGTCTTTGGGAAGAGGTACTGTCTCTGTTGGTGATTTTGATGTTTTCAGTTGGGTTGAACTTTCTTGGCTCTCAAGCCAGCAGGATCCCAGAGTGAGGACCTTCTCTCTTTTCCCTATTCTTTTATTTTTTCCTGTCTTTTTTCTTCCTGGGTCCTGTGTAGCCCTGGTGGGCTTACTATGTAGCCACGGATAATGTTGAATTTCAGATCCTCCTCCTTCCTCCTCCTGAGTCCTGGGATTTCAGGTGCATTTCTACCATGCCTGGTTCTATGTGGTGCTGGGAGTCAAACCCAGGTCTGCATGTATGCTAAGCAAACACTCTACCAACTAAGCCACATTCCTAGCCCAAGTTTTACCTTTATTTATTTGTTTGCTCATTGTGTGTATGTATGTGTGTGTGTGTGTGTGTGTGTGTGTGTGTGTGCGCGCGCGCGCGCGCGCGCGAGCACTCGCACATGTGAAGTTTGGAAGACAACTTTCAAGAGTTAGTTCTTTCCCTCTACCATCTAGATCCCAGGAATCAAACAAACTCAGGTCATAAGTTTTGACAGCAAGCACCTTTAATCCCTGAGCCATTTTATCAGCCCAGACTTTAGTGAATAACAATTACATCACAAAGCTATGTCAGATTTTTCATTTCTCTGAGCCTTAGCTGGAGAATTTTTTGCCATGTCTATTGGTCTTAGGCTCTAAGGGTGTGGCAGCCTTTTTGGAGTTAATGGCATCTGAGCAGTGGAATTCGGCCTCTTAGCTTTGGTTATTTTCCAAAGTCCAGTTTCTCATAAACTGACCTTGGTGGCCCTATAGCAGACTGCTCTGACCCTGAGAAACTCTGTGCAACCATAGTAACCAGACAGCAGGCTCTGTGTAACCTTGAGTGAGCTCTCCTATGTTTTGACCAAGTAAAGCTCCTATGTGAGAAACTGCTTGTACTTTCTTGCCTACTTAAGTGTTAACCTGATGTCCATTAAATCGACAGCTGGATCAGCATGTAGACTTGGTGTCCTTCTCTGTGTCACCCTGTCTCTCTCTCTCCCAGCCCTCTCTCAGGTAGTATTCAGGTGTCACTCCTGGTCGGTGACAGATGGAGTCGAAACCCCAGGAAGCTGAGACAGAGGACCAGCTGAGGCTAGTTATACGGACCACAGGAGCACGCGCAAAGTAACTGACTAAGGTAAAGTCGGGTAGCAGTCAGGAGCAGGGAACTAGTAAGATGAGATCTATCAGATCCCTTAAATAGGTTCTTAAGACACAGAGAATTAGAATAAAACTCCCTAATCCCTTTACTTTGTAAAACTAAAGAGTTGCTTGGAAAAATTAAAGCAACCAAACAGGTAAAAAAAAAAAGGTACTTCTAAGGTTATTTCAAATGTTTGTAAAGGAGCTCAAACAGATTTGTGTAATTTGAGAGCAGAAAATAATTTAGGAGCTAGATAGTGAAGATGAAATGGAGTCAAAGAAAAAAGCTGCCAAGTCTCATAATTCAGACTGGCCTCCTGAGCCTTCCCCTCCACCCCCATGGTTGAGGGTGGCACGGGATCACTGCAGGAAGATATAACTGTTCTCTGAGAGAAAATTCAGTTAA
>NW_026595981.1:4596858-4615944 GCF_907164565.1 Psammomys obesus
AAGAAGAAGAAGAAGAAGAAGAAGAAGAAGAAGAAGAAGAAGAAGAAGAAGAAGAAGAAGAAGAAGAAGAAGAAAGTACGAAAGAGAGAGCAAGATAAAGCAGAGAGGGCAGGAGAGGAGACCGGGAGACCAAGAGGCCAAGAGATGAAAAGACTGAGAAACCAAAATGACCGAGGTTATGGAGGGATCAGAGGCTAAGGGAAGGGCAGCCCAGCTCAGTCTCTGAGCTGGAGAGTTTAGGGTAGGGGTTGGGGAAGCCAACCAGGATGATTCTATAACAGGTGCTAGTGAGTAGGGGAGGGAGACTGGCAGCCAGAGTCTGCTTTAATATGTTAAATAGACACCCCGGTTAACCATTTGTTCAAGGTTTGAGACCTAAGAGCTAAGATATGGCTGTGGCTCTTTTTCAGTCCAACCTTACTTTTTGACTCTACCAAGTTTCTCCCAGTGCTAGAGGTTGAAGCCAGGGCCTCACATAGCTCATGTGGGGGAAGTCTTCATCACTGTGGTTCACCCTCTGTCAGTATTTCACTCAGCAGTCATGGAGAGACAAAAAGAAATGACTCAGAATAGGATTAGTAACAAAAGAGCCCACAGCCTTCCCTAAAACATTGTCCATGGCTCACAACTATTAACAGGGTGAAAGAAAAAAAAAATGTGTGAGAAGAGATCCTAGTCTATAACGTATTTGCCATGCCAGTGTGACCCCCAGAAACCATATTCAGACACAGGCATGGTGGAGCATGCGGATAGGCCCAGCTCTGGGAGGCAGAGATGGGAAGGTCTCTGGGAATCACAGGCTACCTAGGCCCACTTGACAAGCTCTGGGATAATGAGAACCTCAAACAAAACAAAAACCAACAAGAAAAACCAACAAGACGGACACCTAAGGAACAGCTTAGGTTGGCCTCTAGAACACACACACACACACACACACACACACACACACACACACACACACACGAATTTTAAAAGAATTGTTCGCAATACAGATGGTAAAGAAAGGAGCAGGATTAGTAAGTCACTAAGTGATGTAAAAGTTTGGCGATGCTACTATGGCAAAAATTCTGTTTCCAGGATTTTCCCTCATTCCCTCATTGGTACAGGTGTCCACTGATACCAATAAACTGGACATGGTGGCACACACCTGTGATTACAGCTAAGGAAGTGAAAATGGGAAGAAATAAGGATCAAGGCCATCCTCAGAAACATAGAGAGGACAGCCTGGGCTACATGGAACTCTGTTTCCAGAGGTTAAGAAAAAAGCTGTAGGGGATGGAGAGATGGCTCAGAGATTAAGAACACTGGTTGCTCTTCCAGAGGTCCTGAGTTCAATTCCCAGCAACCACATGGTGGCTCACAACAATCTATAATGTGATCTGGTGCCCTTTTCTGGCCTGCAGTCACACATGCAGACAAAACACTATATACATTATAAACAGATCTTAAAAGGAAAAAAAAAATGTAGAAAGAAAGGCAGTAGTCAAAAGAGAGACAGTTTTAGAGAGGAGGGTGTTGCCAAGTTCCCATTAAACCGTTGCTCGTGCATGAAATTGAGGAAGGAGGGCTTCCATCTTAGTCTTTGAGGAGGAGTCTCTCAAACCCAGGGCTTTCTGTGGCTCATCTCACTAGCACTCAGCTTGCTCTGGGAACCCGCTGTCACTGGCCTTCCACAGTCAGAATTACAAGTGGGTCACCACACCTGCGGGCAAGCACTGGGATCCAGTCTCTTGTCTCCTTGCTTGGGAAGTAAGCATTTTAACTGATGAACCGTCTCCTAGTCCTCAAGATTGAGGTCAGCCAAGCCACATAGCGAGATCTTGTGGGTGGGGGGGTAGTGTGTGTGTATGGGGGTGGGGGTGGATTTGATTCTGGGCTTCTTGGCACTCAAGGCAAGAACAGAAATGAGGGCCACATACTCTTTCAGGAGCACGTCCAGTGGGAAGAGCAAGCCAGCACCCAGCCTGCTACCAGGACATCAGACCCCACAGGTTCTTCAGTATTTTTGTTTGTCTTTTCTTTGATCTCTTTAAGGGATTTGTTTGTTTGTTTGTTTCTTCTTCACAGACTTCTCTCATCTTCATAAAGTTGGTGTTAATGTCATTTTCTTGTGCTTCACCTGGGTTGGAAAATTCAGGTCTCGCTGTGGTAGGACAGCTGGGCTCTGGTGGTGCCATACCGCCCTGGCTGTCATTAATTGTGTTCTTACACTGGTGTTTAGGCATCTGGTTTTGGGGTGATTTCAGGTCTAGGTGCTGATATCTGAGTTTGTCTTTGTTGGGTGGGTGTTTTGTTATTTGGTCTGTTTCCTCCTTGGTCTTCGGGCTTTGCGGCCTGGGTTTCTGGTGGCCAGCTTGACCTCTGAACTACTAACCACTAGGTTGGGAGTTTGGCTTCTGGCAACTTGCTTGGTCCTTGGTACAGCAGGGGCTCTCTGTCCTTCTGACTTGTGTGGCCTGCACCTGAGCAGCTGGAGTCTGCCAGAATTGGGAGTACGGGCCCAGCCATGGGGTGGGTGACCTCACAGGTTCTCCTGTGGGCTATCTTGCCCAGAGGCCTGTTCAGCTGTGCTTTGATTTGAGCCTTACTGAGGAAGCATGAGTCTGTGGTGTTCCCTCCATCAAGAGCATCACTTTTAACAGATGGCTGGCACCATGCCTAAAGTCCTGCCTCAGATACTTTAAACAACAGTTTGGAGGCGCTTGCTCACCTCAACTTGACCTCCAGAAAGAGGGGCTTTAGACTCGCAATGGGAGAAGGTAACACAAGGTACCCAGAACTCCCCAGGGCTTCTTTCTGCCACAGCTTGCATAATACTGTACTTACCCCTGTGTGATGCTGTCAAAAGAGAAAGCGAAACAAGCAATCCTTCAAGGTGGACACAAATCCGAGCATTGACTGTACCGCCCAGCTGGAAGGAATTCCCAGTCACTTATTCTGGCATTTCCACAGCGTAGTCCTGCTGGGTGGTGGAAAGCAGCCAGGCCTGACATCTCTAGCAAGAGTCATCCCTGGTCAGAGACAAACATCCGGCCCCGAGGCTTTCTTTCCATTCTGAGCCCAGCACAGAAGCTGGCCCTGCTGCAATGTTTGATTTTGTATTCAAAGACAGTTGTTCTGGGACACTTTGGCTGGGATTCAGTCCCCTTATTTTCTTGTCTTTCTTCCTGGTTCTTTTGGAACCGGCTGGGAATGTCTGTGCAGTGATTGCCTATGCAAAGGCTCAGCACCGTATCAACCCTTCTATCAGTCCTGCAGGGCATTTGCCGGGGGGTTGGGGGGGCCTCCATTCTCTTTGGATTAACAACCGCTGAAGCGCACAAAGGAGGGGCATAGAATTAAAAACAGACATCACATCTTTTGCCCCTGGCCTCTCCTCGTCCCCCTTCTTCCTCCTCCTTTAATACTGGGCAGAGAGTTTTGTTTATAGCTTCACTCGGCCATCTCTTTTGAACTAGCTGCTGGAGAGATGGCTCAGCGATTAAACCAGGCTTTGGTTTTCAGCTCTCACATGGTGCCTTGCAAGCACTTGTAGTTCCAATTCCAGGGGATTCAGTGCCCTCTTCTGAACTCCTCTGACACTGCGTATGTATGTTGCCCACACATACACATTAAAACAAAAACAACAACAATAACAAAAACCACGAGTACTGGGTGGTGGCACAGGCCTGTAATCCCAGTGTTCTCAGGAGGCAGAGGCAGGCGGATCTCTAAGTTCAGGGCCAGCCTGGTCTAGAGAATGAGTTCCAGGACATCCAAGGCTACAAAGAAAAACACTGTCTCCAAAACAAAACAAAATAAATAAAATATGAGTACTAATGAATAACTTGAGATATCACTGCATATCCATATAACCAGATTGATGTGGCTAATTTGATCTCCTAGTCTTCTTTTCAAATTAAAAAAAAATTAAAATGTATTGGGGAAAGGGCTTAGTAATTAAGAATACTTGCTGCTCTTTCACAGAAAGAGAACCCAAGTTCAATTTCTAATACTCATGTTGAGTGATTCACAACTGCCTGGAACTCCTGCTGCAAAGGAGCCAGCATCTTTTTCTGCCTTCTGCGGGCACCTACACACATGTAGTATATATTAATACAGACATGCACACGCACGCGTGCACACACACACACACACACACACACACAAGCCAGTGGGTGGTGCTGCACATCTTTAATCCCAGCACTGGAAAGGCAGAGGTAGATCCCTGTGAGTTTGAGGTCAGCCTGGTCTACAGAGTGAGGTCCAAGCTATCCAGAGCTACCCAGTGAGGCCTTGTCTAAAAACTTAAAAGCTGTAATTACATTTATATATTTATTTATGATGAATGTATACAGTGATCCATCTCTCCAGATCCATTTCCCCATCCCTGAGTTTTACTTCCTTATTTATCTAGATATCTATTTATTTACTGGAGACAAAGTTTTACCATGTAGCCCCAGCTGCCCTGGAATTCATTCTGTAGACTAGGTTGGCCTTGAAATTGTACCGATGCTCTGCCCTTGCCTCCAGAGTACTGGAATTACGAGCATGCACCCTCACGCCTTGCCCATTCGTGATGGATTCTTTACAGTAGTAGGTCTTCTATGGGCACAGATTTCTTCTTAGGGAACTGAGTGAAAGGTTGGGGCGAGGAATGATGTCTTCTACCAAGACAGCCGGGCAGCCCTACAGTCAATAGGAGGGCATGAGTTGGCTTTAGAGGTGGGGGCAGGGGCTCTGCCCTTACTGTCGACCTCAAGTCAAATGATAGGAAAAAGATCCCCAATTCCCCCATTTAGTTTATGGAGCCTGGCCATCCTGTGACGGCCCATGGAGTTCTGGGCTTTCCCTTGTGATTCACCTTTCTGGCTCATTTCCCTTCTGGACTCTTGACTTCTCTTAGCAAAAGGACGCTTCTCGGAAACAGGCATCACTTACCCGAGCCACTTACAGGGAGATGGACTCCCATGCATGCATGGATTAAATGCGTTTAAAATAAGCTCCAAGTCACCAATAAAGCACGAGGGTCTCTAATTAAGGGAAGAAAGCAGAGGGCTCCCTCTTGGTGTCATAAATATGCCATTTAACCAGCAGTGAGCCTGTATTTGAATTCTCTACTTTGTACTCCCTGCACACCTCTGTCTGTCTGTCTGTCCAAATCTGGAGGCTGTCTTGTAAATCTGTCCCTGCCCCTCTGTGTCGGTCTGTGTGAGTGTGTCCATGCGCGCCTTTCCATAACAAAGGGCTTTGCTCTCTCTTTCATGGAACAGCACCAGAAGCATGACATGGGGAAGGAATGGGGGATGCGTTACAGAAATCTTTTTTTTTTTTTTTTTAGTGAGCATTATCAGTTTTATTTAAAATTTCAGAGCACTTGAAAATAAGGAATATAATGTACTTCTGTTTTTATTGTGTAACTTAAAAATGCTTTAAATGACAATTAGCCGTCAAGTGTTACCCCAGCCATGGAGAGCTCAGCCAGCCGCTACTGCTTTCTAACCTCGCTCTCGGGTGGCTGGGCTGGAGCAGGCTGCTGGCAGTGCTGTGGGCATGTGGCTTGTTCCTACTCATGGTGGCATTTTTCCTTCTTGTTGTGGTGCTGGGATGCCCTTCTCAGGTCTTCATCCGGAACGAGATCCCGCATTCCCATGACTGTGGGCACAGCCGACTCTTGGCAACCAGCCTTCTTCCGCTTGTGTTTGGATTCAATCAGGTCAACAATGGCTTCGTCTTCATAGGCCGCACACTGTCTTTCACTGGTGTCTTCCTTTGCAGCTGTGTTATATGGCAGATGAAACTGGTCTGGGTCTGGGTCAAAATCATATCTTTATCAACTCCTCTGTCCCATAATTCCCTCTGTCTGCACGCATACTGTATTGCCTCTTCGGTTCCCTCAGCTGTAGCTTAAACTGCACACACTTTCCATTGTCCTTAAAGGCAGCATCAAATGCTTATCCCGGAAAGCCAAACCTTTTTCTCCACTAGTATTTTAATTCTGCTACCTTTTCTGGACATTCTTCTTTACCATGATTTATGGTAGATGGGACAGACACAAGCAGGCTGAGTAAAGCATGGGATGGTAATCTTAAATCTTACAAGACCGCAGGGTGTACTATTAACAGTGGCTGTGAGATCCAGCCAAGTTCCAGTCCCTTAAAATGTAAGAGATTATTTTTATCATAATGCGTTGCCGCACGTGTAGACACTCTCTAGGTTCCCAGGGGTCCAAGAAGCACCAGTAAAAATTTTAGTAATGATGAAGGGAGGATGTAGCTCAGTGATAGGATGCTTGCTCAGCGTGTGTGTGCCCCGGCCCTCCAAGCATCTTTCCTTGTCTGGTACTATGTCCCAGCCTCTCCCTAAACACTTCTGTAACTTACTCATTTGATGCTTAAAGGTGATGTAGGTGAGCTGGGTGACAAAGTCCTTGCCTGTAGATGAAGAAACCTGGGAATGGAGAAATTTGGGGACTTGCCCAAGGTTATAAAGTGGTGGGAGATTCTGTGGGCCCTCTGCTTTGTTCTTAGAAAGACTTCTACTGTTTTAAGGTATTTGTATGCGTATATGAATGAGTGTGATAGGTGCACGGGATTGCACAGGCCTGCAGAGGTCGGAGGCATCGGATCCTCAGGAGCTGCGGTTAAGGATGAATGAGTGTATGGTTGGGAGCTGCCCCTCATGGGTGCTGGGAACTGATCTCCAGAACTCTGCAAGAGCAGCGGGTTCTCTTAAGCACTGAACTCTCTCTCTAGCCTCGTTCTTCTCTGTCAAGATCATTCAGGCTATTCAAGTTCTGTATGTTTTTGTGATTTTTCCTTTTTCTTTTTAAGATGGCTCTTCGATCTGTGGTCCTGGCTGGCTTGGAACGCACCACATTGGCCAGGCTGACCTCAAAGTTGTGGTGATCTTCCTGTCTCAGCCTTCCAAGTGCTGGGATTACAGGCGTGCACCACCAGGCCTTCTTCCGCATCAATTTTAGTATAGCTCTTTAAATGTATGAGAAGAGCAGTGTTTGTAGGTTTTGATAGGAATTGAACCTCCAGGTCACTTGTAATGATTTTAAGCCTTTCAACCCATGAACATAAAATGTTTTCCCATTTGTTAGTGCATTCTTTATGGGGGTTTTCAATATTGACATCTTTTACTTCTTTGCTTAAATCAATTTCTAAAAGTATTTCATTCTTTTTTTTTCTTTTTGCTGAGCTGGGACTCAAAACCCTCCATCGCTGAGCTACATTCTCAGCTTGGCATTTATTTGTTTGTTTGTTTGTTTGGTGCTATTGATTTTTAAGTGAAAGTGTTTTTTTTTTTTCATATTGTTTCTTGTTAGATTTAGAAATATAATTGGTATTTGTGTGTTACCATGTATCCTAGAACTCTGCAGAATTCCCTGGGTAGCTTTAACACTTTTGTATGCAACCTTTGATGTGGTTTTCTAAGTATGCAACCATGTTACCGTGAACAGACACCTTCACTGAACAAGAGTTGAAGGGCAGGAAGGCTGGGTTTTATTAAGAAGTAGAGTCACAGGAAAAGCAGCAGGGAGGGGTCCTGGAAATGGATTTTTTTTTTTTTTACAGTGTGTGTGTGTGTGTGTAGCTATAGGCCAGCCTCTGGTGGTGTTCTTCAGCAGCCATCCACCTTGTTTTTGAAACAGTCTCTCGTTGGCCTAGAGCTCACAAGTGGCTAGGCTGGCTACCCCGCCATCATCAGAAATCCTCTTGTCTGCCTCTCCAGTTCTGGGATGACAAGTGTGCACCACAATACCCAGCTCCTAACATGGATTCTGGGGACCAAATTCAGGCTCTGAAGCTTGTACAGCTAACACCTTACTGACTGAGCCTCCTCCCCAGCCCAAGGAATTACTTGATTATTGGTTCTTTCTCCTCTTTCACCTGTACAGGTCTAGCAGATTTTCTGTATCTTTGTGCTTTGGTCTCCGGTGGGAGTGTTTTCTAGGAGTCTGTCCTTTTTTTTTTTTTTTTTTTTTTTTTGATGGTGCTCACTAGTAATCATTTTTCTCTGTGTAAAATTATTAGTTGTGTCTTGATTTTCATTTATGATTTTAGTTAGTTGTCTCTGGGAACTTGGGTGTTCTAGAGATCCCATAGAAGTGAATGTTGGTCCCCTTTGTGTCTGGCTTACAATTCACTCAGCATCACATTCCTTCCTACAGTCGTGTCATTTACTTTCTTAAAAGCACTCGTTGGAAACTCAGATGTGTAGAAGGAACAGTAAGCGTTGTTTTTTTGTTTTTTTTTTTTATTGCTGTTGTTGTTTTTCCCATAATGATGGAGCCGGGAAGAGAGTGGCTAATTGACTATTTAAAGTCATAAAGTTAGAAACAGGACAAGGGCTTATTTTTTCTTGGCTTTTCAGGTCTGCAGATAAGTGAGAATAGAAATGACCCAGCAGGGGTCCTTAGGCTTTGGCGATAGATGGAACCGGAAGGCTTGTATTCCCAGATGCAGTCAGGAAGGAAGAGAGGGATGGTGGGTCCACTCCAGGGTCCTAGGTGTTTCTAGTCTCTCCTTTCTGTTTGAGATCCCAGAGTCTCGGGTCTGTCACTGTGCCTCTGAGCAACACCTTTAATCCCCATGTTCTCATGAATGAGAAATGCTGAAGAGGACGAGACTGCTAAGCAATCAGGGAGATGAAGGCAGGGTTACCTGCGTGGCTGGTTGTCTGGACGTGGCTCTCTTGGCTGCAAGGGAAATCTGGCCGGCAAGTCACAAAACCTTGTTTGGTCAAACCCTTTTCCAATTAGGTAATCTGAAGAGATAAATGGGTATCTGGTAGGGCAAAAATTTTAAAAATTGTCTTCAGTGACTCATCTTGTGTCAAACTCCAGGAAAGGAGGCTCTCTGAACTATGGTAGTTAACAGGGTCAAAGGGTACCAGAACGGTAGCAGGAAGGGGACTCAGGAGATGTACTATTTTGGTCAGCATGTCTTTATCTGGTTCAGATGGCCTCAAGGCCATGCAGGGCTGACGTGCTCACTCCTACCCAGATGCTGCTGAACGTTAAGAAGCAAAATGCATCTCAAATTCTGTGTTCTCTGAGTTCTTGAAACCTGAGTCCCCAAACAGCCCACCTATGGGATGACATAAGCTAAAATCATTCTCCACCAAGACTAGGTCTCTCACTGTACTCGGAGGTCACTGATTTGGCTAGACTGGCCACCAGTCTCTGGGGATCCACTTTTCTCTGTCTCCTCAGCACTGAGAATACAGGCACACACTACCCTGCCTGAGTTTTATGTGGGTGCTGGGGTATGAGAGTCAGATTCTTGTTTTATTTTGCTTTTTTGAGACAGCCCAGGCTGTCCTGGAACTCGCTCTGTAAAGCAGGCTGGCCTCGAATGAAAGTTAGATTTTCATGCTTGCATGATGTACACTCACCCACTGAGCCGTGTCTTCATCATTCAGTGTCATGATTTAGACATGAGGTATCACCCAAAAGGCACATGTGTTGAAGACTTGGTCCTCAGCCAGTAGAGGGAACTGTTGAGGAGTGACATGGCGATGAGGGTTCCACTATCACTAATGGATTCATCTATAGGCAGATCCATAATTTGATGGCATTATTGGAGGTCACTGAGGTCATGACTTGAAGGCCAGCTTGTCTCTGGCCCCTTTGTGTCTCTCTCTTTCTGCTTCCTGGCCATCATGAGGTGAGCAATTTTGTGTCAATGTGCCATTTTACATTATGTTCTGTATCATCATGGCCCAGAAAGAACGAAGCAGGTTCACTGTGAAACCTCAGAAGCCATGAGCTGAAACAAATCTTTCATCCCCCCAAGTTGTTTCTCTGTGGTAATTAATTTTCTGTTGGAAAACTGATACTCCCAGACTCCCTAAATGTTAGCATTTTATCATATTTGATATCTTACACACAGACACACACACACACACACACACACATACGCACACACACACATACCACGACTAATAAGCAGTATTCAAAACATATTTTCAAATATTGTTAGTTATATGGAACTTTTTTGTATTGCGCTTATAGCTAGTGATTTTTGGTAAACCCACTTACTGATTTCAGCACTGGATTCCTTTGCTTTCCTAATATACATATGTGTTTGTGCCATCTGCAAAAGGAAAAAAAATTACATTTTTGCCTTCTTTTTATTTCTTTATTTCTTTTTCTTGAGTTATTGCATTGGCTAGCAAATTGGATGAAATGTTAAATAGCAAAGTAGAGATAGCAAATATTTTAATTTTGTTCTCAAATTCAGAAGAAAGTATCTCATACCACTAAGGTGGATGTTAGCAATAAATGTTCCATTGATAGTATAAGAAAATATACCAACAAAATATCTCTAAAACCCAAAATATCCATCAGACAAAGAAAAAGAAAGCATTATTACTGTATTCAGCAATATGCTGTATCTTACCAATTTAACAAAGTTTTAAGAAATCCAGAAACCAAGCTGGAGAAATAGCCCAGCAGTTAAGAGCACTGGCTGCTCTTCCAAGCAGATGCATTTTTTTTAAAATTTTACTTTGTGTGTGTGTGTGTGTGTGTGTGTGCTCATGCTCATGTCTGAGTGTATGTATGTACACCATAAGGCTCAGAAGAGGTTGTTGGATTCCCTTGGAATTAAGAGTTCCAGGAGGTTATGAACTGACTTGTGGGTGCTGGGACCTGAACTCAGATCCTGTACAAGAGCAGTAGGTCACCTTATGCTCTGAGCCATCTCTCCCATCCCGGTAGCAGAGATGCATTTTAATGACAAGAAGTTGTGCTTTACAGGGAGATTCCAAACTCTGAGCTGGCCCGATCCTCCGATCACTTATAGCATACCCCTTAAAGGTATCTTCAGACCTACCTAGTCACATGACAGCCTTGTAGCTCTTCTCAAGCTTTTTTCTTTCTTGCCCAAGTCCCAGACAATGATTCTTTGGTCCAGTTTTTTAAAAATATCTCTACTACCCAAAGAGCGCTGGCGGGCTTTGTTTCTAGTAATTTCCGTTAGTAGGCAGGTATTTGGACTGGGCTTCTGCAGGCGTATGGACATTCTGATGGCTGCAGGGGTGTCTGTTTACCCAGCCCAAGCATCTGTGGTCCATGTCGATTTCTCTCAGAAAAGGAAAAAGACCAGTCTGTCGATGACTCCTTGGCAAGTCTGTCGTGGTGGCTACAGGTTGAGGCATTTGGACAGCCTTCAGTCAGGATCCATCTAGAAGGTTTCCAGCCATTAAGCCCTCGGTGTGAAGATTCCCACTGCTGAATGTTTGCTTACCTCAGCGACTGTCCTTCCCCTCCTCTCTCCATCCAGGTTAATAGTGGTCATCTGCTATCTGCAGTTGGAGACACCAAACCTGATTAGGAAAGGAAGCTACAAGGTGACAGGCACTTCAGAGCCTGTGGTGGAACTCCCTCTTCTGAGCGTGACAGTGATTGCTACCTTCATCAGCCAGGACCAGCTTGTTGATGTCCCTCGAAGAAGGAGGGAACAGGGAGGATCAAATGAGCCCCTCAATCAAGACTTAGCCACTCCCACCTATGCCCCCTTCCACCCCAACTTGTATAGAATGCTGTTGTAGCTGCACATGGTCTTGGCAAGTGTGGAAGGGTAACTGAAGAGGAAATGGGTTCCATCTGGGCTGGTTGACTTTACTGTCACCTGAAAAGAGAGTCTCAATAAGGGATTTCTAACTGAGCTGCCCTGAGGGCAAGTCTGTGAGGGATTATCTTAACTAATAGATGTGGAAAGACCCAGCCCACTGTGGGAGGCATCCTACCCATCCCTAGGCAGAGGGTCTTGGACTGTTTAAGAGTGAAAACCTGAGCTGAGTACAAGCGAGCAAGCGAGCAAGCAAGCAAGCAGGAATCCATTCTTTCTGCTCTTGACCATGGATGTGATGGAACCAGCTGTCGGAAGTTCCTGCCTTAACATCCCCACAATGATGGCCTGGAACCTGTCATTGTAAGTGAAATAAACTCCTTTCTCCTTGATGTTGCTCTTTGTCATAGTATCTTATCACAGCGACATAAATGAAACTGGGACACCTTCTAAGTAGCTATGGGGAATTCATCCATGCTGGGGCGAGGTTTTTTTTTTTTTTTTTTTTTTTTTGTGGTTGCTTTGGGGGGTTTGCCCATGCCCCTGTAAGCAGTCCCTCGCCTCCGCTCTGTAAGTAAGACCAATAGACTTACTGATTTCTCGTGTTGGACTTTGGTGCAACCCTTACTTTTTCTTGTCATTGATGCCCTATCTGGGGTGAGTCTCCCTAGGAAGAGTTTATGCAACAGGCCACTGACACTGTGTATCACCAGCCAACCAAATGAAGCAGATGCTAGTTACGAAGGAAACTGTGGTTCTGAGTGAGCATTTGACCGTCTCTCTCTGGGGCATCCAGGGTCTGAAGTCAGAGCCTGCTTTTGCCTGAGCCCACATTCTTTCCACAACCTTCTTAACTCCCTGCCTCGGAGAGTACCACACCCTCCAGTCTGAAGATACCCTCTTCGATGAAGACCTGCCTGGACATGGATGTTGACCAGTTCTGCATTCTTCTCATCACGGCTGTCCTCCCACAGGATGACCTTGCACCTCCAGATCCTTGGCCGTGCACCCCAATATCCCTCCAGCTGTGTTAATAATAGTCCGTAAAAAGGAAATTTTTGTCACGTGGTTTGAGTCACGGACCTGTCAGTCTGGACTTTTTTTTTAGATTTATTTGTTTTAATTTTATGCGCATGAGTGTTTTGCCTGTATATATGTCTCTGCACAATGCCTAGTGCCCAAGGAGTCAGAAAAGGGCATTCGATCCCCTGGAACTTGAGTTAAGAGTAGTTATGAATCACCTTGTGGGTGCTGGGAACAGAACCTGGTCTTCTGCAAGTGATCTTAACCTTTGAACCTTCTCTCCAGCTCCAAACACCAGCATTTTAAAGGTTCCTCTAGGGAGCTAGAAAATGGCTCAACAGTTAAGAGCACTGGCTGCTCTTCTGGAGGACCCAGATTCAGTTCAATGCACCCACACGTCAGCTCACACCTGTCTGTAACTCCAGCTTCGGGGAATTCTGTCTTCTGAATTCTTCAGGTACCAGGCATGCATATGGTCCACTTACAAACATGCAAACAAAATACTTGCACATATAAAATAAAAATAATTGTTAAGAAAAGGTTTTGCTGAGTCCTGTAGTAAATAATCTGTCTAATTTCACTTAAACCCCCTGGACCCAGCTCAGGCACCTATGTGCACATGTACTGATACACACAGCTGAGCTGGGTAGGGTAGATTTGAACTTGGACTGTATAAAAAAGAACTCATTGGTCACAAACTCATCTTTGAGAGGAGCAATTAGGCAAAGTTTGGTGGGAAAAATACGTGTTTCTTGGAACAGAATTTGGAAAATTCTGACTGAAATAACAAATCAACCTCTAGGCTTGAATCAGAGACTCCATTGTCTGGCTGTAACAGACTATTTATCTAGGCCTTGGTGTATCAAAGTAACCTTCCCACAGGGTATTATTAGAATTCAAGTAAGCTACAAGACCTTAATAGCAAACAGCTGCTGTGTGATGGACACAGGGGCTTACCCCTCGTCTGTCAATATTCTCTGTACCCCTGGGTGGTGGATTCTGTCATTGCATGCGACGGTGCTCCCAGCCACCTCCAGAGCACCGTGGTCCTTGCATGGATAAGCCAGGGTTTAAATTCGGAGGGCCCAGTCTAAAGGCTAGACCTTATCTGATTGCCCCATCCTGGTTCCTTGTTCTCTGTGTTCTTCAGTTACCAGGATGCCTGGGAGGATGGCTCAACCTTCCACCCATTTGCTTCAGCCTTGGCTACTTTAGCCCAAAGGCAATGATCTTTGAGCACTTGGGCTGTGCTGGAGGGGCATGGAAATTCCACATTGGCACAGCATGGCTTTCCCACCCTGGGTGTGGCTTGACTTTAAGACAACTTGTTCCTACCACAGACTGTGGATGAAGTGGGTGAGGAGGAAGCCCACACGGCACTTGGCACCACTGTGGCTAACACCCCCTTTCCTGCTCCCCATCCTCCAGGTCTGGGCTTATGCCTACTCTGAGCCAAACTTGCTCTCTACAGCAGCCCCTCCCAGGGATGCTCTGTCAGACCTTTCCTTCCCTTTCCCTTATACTTTCTTCTTAACCTTTAAGGTTCTAATAGATAAAATTTATGCCTGGAAAATGTATCAAACAGTACTGAAGCCAGGCACGGTGGCTCACACCTGTAATCCCAGCACTCAGGAAGGCAGAGGCATGTGGATCTCTGTGCGTTCAAGGCCAACATGGCCTACAAAGAAAGTCCAGGACAGCCAAGGCTACTCAGAGAAACCCTGTCTCGAAAAATCCAAAACCAAAAACCTGTATGATTCTCTCTCCTATCCAGCTTCCCTCACTGAGCCAGTCAAGTGTTCGGTTATGCATTCCGGATGCATAAGGTCATAGAGTGCTGCTTGGAGGCCGAGGCAAGAGAACTATGAGTTCAAAGCCAGTCAGGACACCACATCAAGAGCACATTTGCTTAACAACAACTGAAAAGGGCACACAGCGTACAGATGCGTCACGTATCTCTCCACTTGTGCAAATCCTGTGACTACGATGCATTTTTTAAAGGCAGAATCTCATGCAGACACTGCTGACCTGAAACTCACTATGGAGCTGAGGATAACCTTGAACTCCTGACCACCCTGCCTCTGTTTCTTGAGTGTTGGAATTATAGGCTTGCCTCACCACAAGCTGTGGTGTGCTGAGTTTATGCTGTGCCAGGGACGAGCCCAGGGGTTCCTGCACGCTAAGCAAGCATCCTATCAAAGGAGCTACACCCCAGCTCACGTCTAACCTCAAAAGTCCCCTTTGGGGGACGTCCTATCCTGCTATTCTTTGTCAGCACTAGCCGAGGACTCGAACGGTTTATTTGCTGTGATTCGTGTCATCCAGCCTCTTCTGGCGGTGCATCCCATCATTCGGCCTGGCCCTGCCCACCTGTACCCATGTGTACACCCACCCATACATACACCTGAGCTGGACAGGGCAGTTTTGAACCTGAGCCACATGATGAAAACAGGAAGATGTGCTAGAAAAGGCTGAACCTGCAACTTTCATTCTCCTGACTGGTGGCCAGATTTGGATGTGACAGGGTCTCCTGGATAGCCCACTCATGTCACTGTGAAAGCTAGGCTCAGACGCCGTCATGCTCCAGGAGTGGCGGCCACATAGTCTGCTCATCAGAAACAGTGGCCTCACTCAAACTTTGCTCAGTGGCGTTTCCATAGCTTGCCCGTGGCCCAGCTTTACGGAGTCTACCTCACCTTCCTGCTACCCCCTGCCTTTCTCAAATCCTCTGCCACAGTGTCTTCCTCCAAGTGTACCTGTCAGAACCACCCATAGGACTTGTCAGTGATGAGGTTCTCTGCCTCCCCCACCCTCTGATCTTGAAAGCAAAAGAAGCTGACCGGAGCCCAGGAGACGGCTCCCAGGATAAAGGCATTGCTACCAAGCGTGAGCACCGGAGACCGGGGATCCCTGGTGCCCGTATGGCAGGAGAATCCACTCCGGCAAGCTGTTCCCTGACGTGTTCTCCATGTGCGCATGACATGTGCGCATCCGTGCACACATACGAAAATAGATAGTAAACATAAACATTTTAAGAGAAAGGAAAAAACCCTGGTAGGCCTGGGGGAATTGCTAGTAAGCTCCCAAGAGATTTATGTTTGAAGCTGAACATATTGGAAGTTTGTCATTGGCATCATCAGTTGGAGCAGGCTGATGGGGTCAAGTGGCATTAAATGCAGTGCTGGGTAGGTCAGAAAACTCCTGCCACGGAGTGCCTTGTTGAGAAAAAGGTTGTCCATGGTGCCGCTACTGTTACACTCGGCACAGTCACTGGGGTGAGGAGGGCTTCGCTCTTTCTCCTTCGGGAGACTCTGCTTTAGGGCCAGCTTTTGCCCACCTTTTAAGAGTGGGAGGAGGAAGTTGGCTGGGAGACACACTCTTGTCTTGTCTTTAGACCTGGGCTTCTCTAAAGTGGCCTTTGTGGGCTGTGAGATGGTTCAGTGGGTACAGGGACTTACTGCCAAGGATGACCACCTGAGTTGGGATCCCAGGACCCACATGGTCAAAGGGAAGAACCAACCCGGCAGCTCGTCCTCCTCCCTCCACACCTTCACACTGGCATATACCTGTAAGCGCACACAGAGTGGCAAAATAGCACAAATCTTTTTTAATTCTTAAAAATGCTGCTGGGTGAAGAAGTTGCAAGCAGACAGATGCACAAATATAAATCGGATGGAGTTTAATATAATTATACATCTGAAACCATTAATTCCAAGTAGCTGCCCTCTTAACTTCCATCACCACGAACATTGTATAAATGGAAGAAACAAGATGAATGCTTATGTTTGGCCGTTTGCATATACTAGAAATAAAAGCTATTGCTATTTATTTATTAAGGGAAAGCAGGGCTGGAATGGAGGGTAAGGGGCTGAAAGTCTGTGCTGCTTTTGCAGAAGGCTGGAGTTCTACTCCCAGAACCCGAGTTGGGTGGCTCAGGACCACCAGTAACTTCAGCTCCAGGGCATCCAATGCCCTCTACTGGCCTCCCCGGGCACCTGCACTTCTGTGCAGTACCTCTTCACAAACACACATGCATACACATGACAATACATAAAGACAAATCTTTAAAAAATGAATTATTTTAAAACTTTTTTAAAAGTGAAAGTACTCATTAACTGGGCATGGTGGAGCACCCCTATACTCCCAGCACTCAGGAGGCAGAACTGGGTGGAGCTCTGTGAGTTCAAGCCTGGCCTGGTCTATAAAGTATGTATACAGAACTATATAGCCAGGTCTATATACTAAGACCCTGTCTGAAAAAAGCGGGAAAGCACTCCCAAGAATGGGAATGTGCTAGTGAGCAGCAGAAAGGCATACACTCCAAAGCTGTTTGCCATCTTTTGCTCACCACTATGTATGTAAAATTCCTCCATAGCAAAAATTTAAAAACACTTTTCATGTGTGTGTGTGTCCCAGGGCAGGTGTGGCAGTCAGACGACAGTTCGAAGGCATTACTTCTCTCCTTCCACCGTAAGGGTTCCAGGGAGTAAATTCAGGCTCTAAGTCTTGTCGGCGGTACTACCCTTGACCTCTGAGCCATCTCGCTGGCCCTCCCTCATGTTTTTGCATGATTAAAGTTCATTTTTCCACTTTCTGCATGCTGGGGGCAGCACACGTCTGTGAAGGGACGGGGATTATATGTATGTTTCCGTTTTCAAATGTAGTAATAGATGATACACAAACCCTCACCAGGCTGCAGGTTGGCCAGCTGTGGTATTGCAACTGAGACCTCTGCTGTGCACTGTCTCACGTGTAGGGGCGGTTTGCTGTGTCTTTAGTTGTCTGTTCCCCTGGGAAGGGCACTTGGGTTCTTCCTCTTCTTGGGTTCAATGAGGAAGGAGAGCTTGTGTGCCGATCTGTGCCAACGCCAAGCAGGAGTGTATGTGCTCATTCTGTAGAGTGGAAAGGGTGTGAGGTTGGTCATGGATAGGGACATGCAGCCTTAGGCGGAACTACCAGTTTTTAAAACGGCTGAACTGATTCATGTCCCTCCAGAACGGCTGCTTCACATCCTTGTCACATTCAGAAGCATCAGTTAGTAGTTACGATTGGCTGAGGATGCAGCACATCTCACTACTGTAACTGAGCAGAATAAAAACTGCAAAACAAAATAAAATAAATTTGTAAAGGGGAGGCGCCTCACTAGGAAGCCACAACTTTCCTTAGCTAAGCCTAAATATGCAAAGTAAACCAAGGCCAGCCAGAGTCCTTCTCTTTGCTGCTCTAGCTTCCAGGAGACAGGTTGCCTGGAAAATGCCAGAGAAAAAGCAAGCCCTTGCCTTTCAAGGAACTTCCACTCATCGCCCTGTAACCCCACCATCACCACCTTCACCCCCTTCAAAAACAAGAGGTGCTTTTCTCAAGACATGATCTCCACTCCATTTTTCCAAGCCTGGGCTTTAATAACCTGACAGGATTTTATTATATCGCCCAAGCTAACCTCAGACTCACAACAACCCTAATGCCTCAATCTCCAAAATTCTGGGATTACAAGGTGTAAAACTACCACACTTGGCTTGAAGTGAAATTTTCTTTCCCAAGAATTGGATGCTTTTTATTTTTTTTGTTGGCTCATGGTATCAGTCTGTCACAATGGGGAAGTGTGGAGGCGGCGTCAGTGTGTGGCGGAGGCCGCTTACATCACGGTGGATCCGGAAGTTACTCCCTGCTCACATCACGGTGGATCCGCTCACCAGAAGCTGGTTAAGTTGTTAAATATTCGTATGCAATGTCCTTCTTCAGCCCACTCCCTCCTTTCTTCTCTCCACAGGGTTCTGCTATGTAGCCCAGACTGGTCTCTACAGATTTGGCTCCATTAGCTCAGTTAATTTCTTTATTCTCTGTCTGTCTGTCTGTCTCTCCCCCCCTCCCTTTCTTTCCTTCTCCTTTCTTCCTGTGATGAGGATTGAACTCATGGTAATACCTCAACATGCTAAGCAAGCACTTTACCACTGAGCCACACCCCAACTCCATGGCTCTCCTTCTTTTTCCTCTCCCTTTCCTCCCTCTTTTCCTTCTTCCTCTCCACCCACCTCCTCCTTCTTGATAGGATCCTGCTATGTAGGTCTAGCCCATCTGGAACTTACCACATAGATCAGAACCGTCTTCAAGCTTGCAGGTAATCCTTTTGCTTCTGAGTTCTGGGATCACAGACACGGCTACCCAGTCCAGCTCTTGCTTTCTTAATAATACCCATGGCTGAAGTCTTTGACGAGGCCCACCGTTTCAGTCTTGTCTTTTATGGCCATGCTCTGTGTGACCTACCTAAACCATTGTACCCTGCTCTGCAGTCCTGAACACGTTTTCTTCACAAAGCTTTCTTCGCTTTTACCCCTGTGCCTGCGATCCCTCTGGAGTTTTGTGTTTGGTGTGAGGTAGGGGTCAAAACTCATTAGATGCCATCTGGAAATCAACGATTCTGGAACCATTTAATGAAGAGACCATCCTTCTGTGGGTGGAAATCGACGATTCTGGAGCCATTTAATGAAGAGACCATCCT
>NW_026595981.1:4615954-4672858 GCF_907164565.1 Psammomys obesus
GACGATTCTGGAGCCATTTAATGAAGAGACCATCCTTCTGGGGGTGGCCATCGTGTGCAGCCATGGTCTTGCTTGTTTGGTTGGGGTTTTTGGTGCTGAGGCTGGAAAGGCTGGAGGTTTCCAAGAAACCACCGGGGCGGGGATGTCGGGGGAGGATCCCAGATTCATGCTCACATGTTTTCATTACTCCTTGTACTTTGCAAGCCACACTTATGATGGAGAGAAACTGTAACCCCCAGGAGACTCTGGACAGCCTGTGCTGACAGTGGTGGCAACTGGGAACATCCCGTCTATTCTCAGGTCTCACATTGTTTATTTTTGTCAGGAATAGAGAAAGTGTGTGGGCCCAGGTTCCAAACACATCACACCAAGAACTCAGATTTTCCAGGCAGATGTCTTGCTGCCAGGACTTTCCCAACCTCTGCCAGGGCTTCTTTGCTGGTACGTGAGCCTAGGCAGCCACTCTGTCATCTGTAAGAAACAAGACAGCTGGCTGCTCTTGGACCCAGGATGAGGCAGAGGGTGTGTGCGATTTGTCACCAATTCCACAGCAGGAGCAATGCGTGGGTGGGCCTGGACTTGGCTAAACCAGAGAGTGGACATAAGAAATGCTGGTCTTGGGCTGGAGAGATGGCTCAGCGGTTAAGAGCACCGGTTGTTCTTCTAGAGGACCCAAGTTCAATTCCCAGCACTCACACGGCAGCTCACAACTCTCTGTAACTCCAGGTCCAGGCGATCTGACACCTTCACACAAACATACATGCAGGCAAAACACAAATGAACATGAAATAAAAAAACAAATAAAATTATTTAAAAAAAAAAAAAAAAGAAATGCTGGTCTTAAAGCTGGGTGAGCCTGTTACCCCTGAACACCAGTCCTCAGGCTTCACACAGGCATAAGACACTATCAGATCTCTTGGCACCATTAACTCAGAAGTATCCTTGGAGTCCAGTGAAATTAACAAGTTATTTCTTCTCTGCCACACTAATTCACACATTCACTCAACAACTATTTTTGAAGGTACTGAGCCAGGCATGGCGTCTGTATCAGTGTGCAAGACAGTCAAACGTCCCTCCTCCTGGAGGTTTCATTCTAGGGGTGTCGGGGAAGAAGCAATGACCAAGTGAGCAAACTATCCAGAGTGGCATGGGGGGCTCTGGGGAGGATGCACAAAACAGGGTCAGAGGTTAGGGAAAGGCAGGGAGGGTAGGCTGTGGCTCAGTGGCAGCACCCTTCCCTGGCGTATGCTAAGTCCTGGGTTCCGCTTCTGCTGCTGCAAAAGAAATGAATGAATGAGCGAACAAATGGATAAGCAAATAAAAATAAATAGGAAGGACGGGTTGCCGCAATGAGGAGGTAATATAAGAGCAAAGATGGGTTTCGGTGGGTTGTGGGTCATTTAGAGGAAAAGCAGCTCCTTCACAGGGACAACGGCAGACGCCTCAAGGTGTGGGCTCACCCCAACACTGGGATGATGCTAAAGCTCGGTGCACTGAAACAGGGGTCTCCAGCCTTCTCTTCCACTCACTTTAATTGGGTGCCAGCTGTAGCTCAGCCTCTCTCGCTGACCACCTTGAGAGCCCGAGAGCTATTCAAACAGGAGCTGGGCATCTTCAGAAGCCCCTCCCCCACCTGCTACGGCAGAAGCACTGAGGATGGGACTTGGCCTCTCCAGTGTTAGAACCCCAGGGGTGCGCCTGGAATGAAACTGACTTGGAACACGTTCACTCCAGCTAGTTTCGTTTCGTTCCACAGCCGCTGTCTTGGCCGGTCTTTGATGGGCATTTTAATTAAGTCCTGAAGAGTTCTTTGTCTCCATGGGGGACTAGAGCTTCTTTTCCCTCCTGCTTTATCCTGCCCAGATAGGAATGTGCCTCCTTCTAAGCAGAATATGGGGAGGCAGGGTTTCACTCCGAACGGTTGGGTGCCCCCAGCACACTTTTTAAACAAGCCCCTCCCCCAGACGCAGAGAGACTTCACACTCCTGGCCCAGACACTGCTCTTTAATAGTGCGGGCAAAAAGATCTTCCGTGTGGACCAGGAGTGGGCACTGGGTCTGCTGTTTAGGCATTCAACCCATTATGGTAGCAGCCACGAGAGGCCACGGGAGTAGCAACCTGACTTGTTCCATGGTGTGGCATCCATATATCACGTGGGACAGGTGAGCTCTTGACCCCAGAGCTGCCATTTGCTGAAGGCCTGTGGAGCTGGGCAAAGGCTTTCTTGGCTGTCTTTCCCAGGGATCTCAGCCAAGCTCTCGGCTCCCAGAAGCCCCGAGAGGTGGCTAGCAGGGTGCTTCCCGTGTGCTGCATTACCCAGCTCCCCTCCTTCCATCTCGTTCGCCTTTGTTTTTAATCATGGACCTGAAGGCCTCCCCAGCAAGGCAGCAGCGCCTGTGTTGGCCTGTACTGGGGGTTGCAGATAAAAAGTTATCTGCCGGGACCCTCAGGACAAAAGGAGCCCGCCCAGTTGGGAACATACAACCCATCTGCTCTGACCCGTGGCCACCCAGTCCCTTTCCTCCATCTCCCCTAGCCCTAGCTCACCTGTAGCCTCAATGGCTGTTCACACCCCACATTCCAGCACCTTGACACCCTTCACTACCTGTGTCTCTGGGCTGAAGGGCTTTTCCAGGACCAAGGAAGGCAGGTCTTCCTTGAGGGATTCCTTGAGGAATTGCCCTTCCCGCATCAGCCGCCTCCTTCTGTGATGCTCTAGAAGTGTTGGGATTAGAGGCCGGTGACACCTTGAAGGCCGCCTCACTCATCCCCTGTGCTGCGCCATTTCACCCCTCCCCTGTGGGCTGCACACTCTCTGCCTGTTGGCACCACATCTACCATTGGTGGACAGTCTACTGCGTGCCCCTCCTGACCGCTCCCACCCCATCTCCCACTCCTCTGCCCACCTGCACCTTCCCGATGCCCTGCCTGCACCTGGCCTTGATCCATCACACCTCGGCTGTCTCCTGGTTCTGAGTCCTCAACCTTGAGAGGCAGTGGAGGGCAAGAGAGCTGATTTGGGGGGTGTTGACAAGAAACTGGGACCTTAGCTGGGGACAGGGCACCCATCATCCAACCTGTGTGGACCTGTGAGGTCAGTCACAGCACAGAAAGAAATCAGCCCTCGTTCCATGCTGTGAAGTTTAGATGCCACGTGGGACAGGTGGGCTCTTGTCCCCGGAGCTGCCATTTGCTACGATAAAAGAAATCGGCCCACAGAGGCACTCCTGGCTGAATCCCTGCCAGTAGCTGGGAGGCTGTCTGCCACGTGCAGGCCTCCTTTGCCACTGTACCGGTCCATGCCAGCAGCAGGCATCACAGTCCAGGGGCTCAGCAAGCAAGACTTAACCCCAGCAACCATCTCCTGGCCCACCCTGAGCCTGCCGCTCTCAGAACAACTGCCTGGGCATTTCCAGTAAAAGCCCCACCTCTTCTATCAACTCTAAGTCATCTTCGATGACAGAAAAGGGAGCCTTTGGCTGCAGAGATTTGTGTGACTCAGGCCCTCAACTGGTCATCGTCAAATTCCGTGGAGCTCAGACTCTGGGGCCCAGTTAGGGTGGGCAGATGTAGGGCTCCCGAGTGAGGCAGGAAGTTGCTCCTCTGCGCCTTTTTTTTTTTCTTTTGAAGGAGGTTAAAGTAGGGCACACGGCTTGGCATAGGTTGCACCAACCGTGAAAATGTGCCACCGAACATACTTCCCTTCGTGTTCTGTATTCATAATTAAAATTTCCTGCATTTCCTTACTTATATGTTTGTGTGTGTGTGCACGCAGGTGTGTGTATAAAAGTGTGTGTGGGTATAGATGCGCATGCGTGTGTGCGTATAGGCATTGTTCATTCCGTGAGGGAGCTGTTATCCGACCACAAAGGGGCTCAAGAACACCCAGATACTGACCTTGCAGCGAATGACATCCGTGAGGGCATCCACCGAGTGCCTACTGTATACAAGGGGCTAAGATGTAGATCGGCAGTGGTTCGCCACCCGCAAGAGATGAGAGTTTCACAGGTTACTGTTGTGGTGCAGTTTCCCAGGAGGCTGAGCGGCCAAAGATTGCTTTGGAAAGGAGTGGGGAGGAGCTTAGCAGGAGGAGCTGGAGAGGAAAACCAGGATCTACCAAGGGCTTGGGACCTGGCAGCCCTCACCTCGTCTAGTCCCCGGAAGGCCCTGCACTGAAACCTGCTGGTCCTACTTCTCAGTTAAAGAAACTGAAGCTGGGGGTGGGATTGAGGGGCCTGGCCAAGCTCACCTGTGGGGTGGAACTGGAACACAGACCATACTGACCTCCAAGCCCGTCTGAAGTATGAGCCAGATGGCAGTATTTACTGAAATGTAAGGCAGCTGGCTGTGGTACCACTGCCTGAGCTGGGATGCTCTGGAGTCATGGCAACCTGAGGGCCGTGTGACATAGCCTTCCCAAAGACCCTGCCGCTTCCTGAACCTGCCGCTTTTTTTTTTTTTTTTTTTTTTGACAGTTTTGCTATATCACTCAGGTGGCCTCAAACTCAGCAATCTTTCTGCCTCTGCCTCCTAAGTGATGGGATTATTCAAGATCATCCTTAGGACATATTGAGTTCCAGGTCAGCCTGGGCTACATGAAACCGTGTCTCAATAAACCAACTTACTAAACAAATGAGAAAGGATTTCAGGTTTCTTGCTTGTCCCTGTTTCCAAGGGCTTGGCACACACAGGCATAGCCTGTACTGACGGGCCGCAGGAATGACTGCGGTGCCTCAGGAAGGGCCATGTGGGAACGCCCTGACTTCGGAGCTGTGAAGTAGCCATCTGTGGTCTGTGAGCCGGCAGACCCCCACTCTGAGCCTCTCCATACAGACCCGAACGGGAGCACCTCCCAAGGCAAGTTCCGGGAGACCTCGCCTTTGTCCCCTACCCTGACTGGGACTCTGCCCCCCTGCACCTCTTTCCACGGTGTCACACAGAGCTGCCCCCAAACAGGAGCATTAAGCAGACCCACTCAACTGTTACCATGGTCTCTGTCCCTCTGCTGGGCGCCCATCTCAAAGGGTTGTCCCGCGGGTTAAACAGCGGGAACGTTTAAGCGCGCTGCTCAGCAAGCCTCAGCTACTTGGTCACTGTTTTGTTTTCGTTTTAAAGCGTGTTTAGAGCCGTCAGATCTGCTGAAGCTGGAACTACAGGTGGTTGTGAGCCGTCTCACGGGAGTGCTGGGAACCGAACCCAGGTCCTCCAGGAGAGGATGCGTAACTGCTGGATCTTCTCAGCAGCCCTCCGGTCACTCACTGTTTTTGCAGAAAGATCTTTGAAGCTGAGGGTCACAGAGGACCAGCTAGCACACCCAGATCCTGTCAGGGCAGGTTCACTTTCTTTGATGGACGCCCACCCCGTGGAGGGGCTGAGGGACCCCACGGTTTGGTACTATGGGTGAGGTGCCTGAGATGCCTCGGTGGTGGGGGAGGAGGGCGTTTCTCCCTGGATGTCTACCTTGGGGCTTCCGCTGCCACCCCCAAGGGGCCTACCTTTCTCCACCTGCCCTTCAAAGTGTGCTTTGATTTCGCCCCCGCGGAGTTCACCTGTTATATCCATCATCAGGAGAGGCCCAGGAATGCTGCCTGTTAGGTGAGCGGCGCCAAGGGAACGATGGCTTCTCAGGCCCAGAAGCTGCGGGCAATTGGGAGAGGAGAAGCTGTGACAACCGCCATCAGCCCTGGACCTGCTGACAGAAGCGTGAGTGCATGCAGTGCGTGCGTGCGTGCGTGCGTGCGTGCGTGCGTAGCAGCGCTTTAGAGCCCTGCCTGGCTCCAGTCATTACTCGGCGGACAACACAGATTCCCTGTACTCCAGGCCCACGGGCGTCACGTCTCCGGAGAGTGAAGAGTCAGAGGGCCACAGGTCGCCAAAGGAAATCAGCTCTAAGCACTGTGCTTTGGGTAGTGGGTTCCACCCAAACCACGGTTTCCTGCGGAGGGACAAGGTCAGGGAGGGTCCGCAGAGGCTGTGCTTGGGAGTATCTTTCCCCAAGATGTGTCTAAGAGAGCCAGCAGGGCACAGTGTTGAGAGATCCTGGACTGCCACTGCTCACGTGGCTACATCTCTTCTGTCACAGTAACAGATTTTTTTTTTTTTTTGACGTATTAAATAGCAGAATTTGGCCAAGTATTCAGATGCAAAGTACATGAGACTGTAGAAGGTTCTATAGGTGGGAAATTGTAGTATCTAGTTCATACAGCTTCGGGGTCGATACATGTGTGTGGTTGGCATCGCTGGAAAATTTGGAAGCAGGAGCAGGGCTGAGGTTTCCATTGTGGCAAACTTGTAACCTGCCCCAGTGTAGGTGCCCCTGCACCTGTCCCCTGAGCAGTGCGGACCTAGCTCCTTCCGGGGCCAGGCCACCTCCATCACTCTGAACTTTAATCATCCATTCTTTTTTCTAGACTTTGTCCTCTCCATCAGGGGCGCAGTCCTTCCCAAGGGTTGTTTCTTCGGGCTAAGGTGGCTGAAACCTGAAAGGAGGTGAGCTTTGAGATGTTGAAACCCACAAAATGAGCCATCTCCGCAGCCCGACCACCTAATGTTTAATTCATTTAGTCACTCAATGGGTTATTTATTCTCGTCACTTTCTGAGGCCACACAGCTTTTGGGTGACTCTGAGTTTGTGTATATTAGACAAAAGCAAAACATGAGGCTGAGCTGAATTTGGGAAACCTGGGGGAATGAGCAGACATTGGCAGGATGTGCAGGAACCATATGATCCAGGGGGATTTTCCCTCTCTCGGTTTGTTCCCTTTTCCCCTAATACTGTTGCTGTTTTACTTTCAAAACGGAAAATTCCATACAGTGTATGATGCTTTATTCAAAGCATTGTAGAAAACTAAAATTCATTTGGTTTTGTTTATTTTTCAAAATAAGGTTTTTCTGTGTAACCCTGGCTGCCCTGAAACTCACTCTGTAGACCAGGCTGGCCCAAACTCAGGGATCTGCCTTTCTCTGTCTCCCAAATGCTGAGATTCAGGGCTTGTGCCACCACACCCCTGCAGGAAATTATAAATCCTGTATATAAGAAGTCACACCATAATGTCACTGTGAAAAAAAAAAAAAAAAAAAAAAAAAAACCCCCCCCCCCCCACAGCCCTACCCACCATGCTTCCCAAGCTAACTTACTACCGGTGGGGAGAATGCCAGTTAGACAGCATCCCAGGGGCCTCTCTGTGCCCACCGCCTGCCTTCCACCCTCTCTAGAAAACCTCCCAGTGAGCATCGCAGGTCCCTGTCAGAATAGTGCCACCATCCGGCATCACTGGCCTTCAGGATCTGTTTTCCAGCACGTTCCATGCCGTCAGTATTTCCCAGCTTCTGGTTTCCACTGTCAGCTGTGAGTGAGAGAACAGACAGGAATTAACCAGAGAGCTCCATGCCCAGAACAAAATTCCCCGGACGCTGCAAGCCGGGCTATGTGGCTTAGTCAAGAAAAGCCTCCCTCCCTGGTAACCCCAGTGCTGAAGTGGCCACTTGGCCACTGCCTTGGACCAGTGACCAGGAAGAGGTGTCCTTGCTGAGGATACACCACAGGGTGATGTCATCGTGCACACAGACTAGGAGTGTCCCTAACTGAGATAACTGCACAACCATTGGGACTGTCCCTTTGGGAACAGACCTCATGCAAAGCAGCTCTGGGGAGCAGCATAGAGGGTATAAATACCTGCCAGCTGCTGCCAGGGGCACAGCCTCACAGAGAGCCCAAGCCTGAATCTCTGGTCCCAGAGACGCCGTATCGCTGCCTTAACACTCCTCAGCCACCTTGGTGAGGGGACCGGGCCAACAGACAGGCTTCTGAGGCTCCTCAGGCTCGGGTCTCGCCCACCCCACGGAGCAGCCTAGCCAACTGCAAGGTGAGCCCTGTGCTGGGGACAGCTGCTCCCGGGAGTGTCTCCCTGTTTGGGAGAGCTCGGAAGAGCCTTCTGTTTTGTTTGTTTGGTGGATGGACCAGAGCTGCCGGGAGGTCTGGGCAGAGCAGCCACAGGAGGGTCCTGCCAGCTGAACAGGGCATCTTGGTTAGATTTCTCCTCTGCAAGTATTCACTGTGGTGACTATGCCGCAAAGAAAAACGTTCTAGAAAGTTCGGAACCGGGTGGAGGGGGCACCTCCTTAAGGAGGCTGGCAGGCGCTTGCTCTGTCTTTGGTTGTGTGGCTACCTGGCGCCCAGTGTCATTCCTTTGGTTTGTTGTGGGTCTTTGCAGAACAGGATTTCAACCCCTAACCCCAACTAAAAACCCACAGTGCAAGCACAGAGAGAGCGGCAGTGCAAGCCTTTAACTGGGTCTTGTCTGCTTTCCCGGGGACACTAGCACCTGTGAGAGGGCTGTTCTGTCAGGCTCTTCTTCAGCCTCCCCTCACAGCCTCCCTCCCCTTCCTCAGCCCCACAGAGAACAAAGCCACTGACATGACCTGCCCCTGGAAGTCTTTCTTCAGAATCAAATCAAAAGGCAACTTGAAGGAGGAAAAGGACATTAACAACAATGTGGGGAAAGCCCCCATGGCCGTTCTCAGGTAAGCAGCTGTCTCCTCAGGCCTTCCATGCCTCTGCTGCCTCCCTCTGCTCCCAGCCTGCCAAGAGAAGCTTGTCCCCGAGCCACTGCTTGTGATTCTCTGCTGGAGAATGCAGCTACCGTGTGTAGAAGGAAGGCCTAGGGCCCCCGTGCTGCTCCTGAGAGAGTCTGGACCCTCTGGAGAAAGAAGAGGGGGAAATATGTGAGTCTGGAGGCTGGAGAGCCTAGTGGTCAGCTCAGGTGGCATCCTGATTGGCTAGCCAGGGCATGTGCCTCACCGGTTGTTAGCTATTTTGACTACTAGACAACTGAAGGGTGTCAGGACGGCCCTGCGCTGTCCTCACTGACGGTGACGTCGGGCAGCCCACCCGTCCGGGTCTCAGGCAGATCTGTGACCTACCTGACAACATGCTGGGGACAGTGAGGTATACAGAAGGCACACTGAAGTGTGTCCGCATGTCACCGGCACTTGATGAACAGGAGGGTTTGCCACCATCTACCGAGGCTTCTTTGTCGCCAGGACTACACGGTGCGTGTAGAATTGGCCCCATGGGGTTCTTCGCTGTGGTCTCATTCTGCAAACGAGGTTAGGGGGTGTGTGGCTTGCGTGACTCCTAATGACAGAGATGAAATCTGAGGTTGGCCTGGTGCATCTTAGAACTGAGCTGGTCCTCAAGAAACAATTTAGATGGACCGGCTCGGAGAATTCTAGAGCATGCTAGGTGTCCACAGCCGTAGCCCGGGACTTGAGGCTAACTCAGTATGACTTTATCTGCAATCTCAAATCCAAGCCTCAGCTGCACCTGGCTCAGACATCTGCAGGACTGCAGTGGGCAGCGACCCCTGCAGGCAGTGAGCGGAGCAGCCGCAGATTTCCCTGCTCTGGTGCAGCCAGGGTTAGAAAGCGAGCTTAGGCAGAAGGGAGCAGCTTTGCCACTTCGTAACCCTGTGGCTTTGGTCAAGTCTCTCAGCCTCCAAACCTCCATTTACTCCTTCTAGGAAAAGAGTGATCATGGTAGGGTTAAAGGAGGCAGACTGAGCTGGAGAGGACTGTACAATGCACAAGCTGCACTGATGGCCTTTAGCCACCCGGATAGCACTTCGGTCTCAAAATGCTGTGACTTCCTCCCCTCCTTCTCTTCACCTGGTCCCCAAGAGCCCTGCCTCTGCCCGTCCAGAATCCAGCTGACCCCACACCTCTTTCCCTTCAACTTGACTTCATGCAAGTCACGGCCCCACTCCAAAGTCTGTGCTAGCTGCCGACTGCCTGTCACCACACTGAGGCTCCACCCTGCCCAGATAGAGGGTGTACCCTCTGACCACCGGGAAGGTTGCCTGCTATCCTTCCACTTTAGGGAAGGCGACATGGTGGCTCACGACAATCTATAATGAGATTTGGTGCTCTCTTCTGGCCTGCAGGTGTACATGCAGATAGAGCACCCATACATAAAAAAAAATTTTTTTTTAATCTCATATTTGGCAAACAGTAGAGCTGGCATTCAAACTGGACCGTCTGTCTTATGCTCACTAGCCTGGCTGCCACACTGTAGGCCCAGGATGAGCTTTATCCCATCAATTAACAATCAAAGCTCGCTTACCTGGCACTATGCTGCCGGTCAATACGTCAGCAAGGCCCTTCTGCTTAATCAATGGATTGACCGAACTATTTATTAATTGCAAACACATTCACACGTATGTATAGCGTACTTAATACTACGTCAAAACAAGGCAGGAACTGTTTTGTTTTGTTCTTTTATTTTTTTTTTTTTTTTTTTAATCTTGTCTAACAAGGCTAGTTGCTAGAAAGTGGAGGAGCTGAGATTTGAGCCAAGTCCATATTCTACACTCCACGTGCTGTCTCTGAGGACCTGCTCTATACTGGTCTGAGAAAGAGAAAAGGAGATCCAATGGGCACAGTCGGGGAGGGCAGTGGGGGGCGATGGCATCCTCCCTAGTGTGGGGCAGTCCTGGCAAAGGAGATGTTAGAGCTTGGGGGGGGGGGGGAGGAGTGGAGTCAGGCAAGGGAGAGAAATAGGGTGTGTTGTTATGTCTTCTAAGGGCACTGCCCGGCTGTGGGGTCAAGGCAGGCTAATAATGGGTGGCAGGTGGCTTTCTGGAGGAGAGGGCCCAGCTAAAATGGGACTGCCCAGGGAAGGTGGCCAGAGGGTGTTCCTGGAAGAGGAAGCAGCTTACAAAGGGGATTTTAGTCTGAAAGCAGCCGGGGCCTGTTATTTATTTTGATTTTAAAACGTAATTTTCGAATCTCTGCGAACCAAGAGCCTGTCCCTGGTGGCTTTCAACTTCGTGTAAACAGGCTGTGCCCGTGCATGTGCAGAGACAGGGGGTAAGTGTGGGTCCCTCTGCATGGACCACAGGCTGTTCCGAGTTAAGCTAAGCCTTAGTGACTGAAACACTCCTTGCACCGTAATTTAGGCTTGGGGTTTCGTTTGCTGAGATACCGGCCCGGAGGGTCCCTGACGGCCTCATCTCTACTCCACCTGGCCCGGAAGGAAGGAGAGAGCATTTCCTTGGAGTGTTCTAACAAGGCAGAGGCAGAGATGGCCCCGGGGCTGTTGCGTGGCCTCGAGCAGGATCTCTTAGGTCTCTGGTCCCCCAGCTTCTGCCTCAGAAGCAGAACAGAGGTAGTGAAGAATTGCCTAGGTCGGAGCGGAACCCGGCTCGCAGGCGGTGGGCGGGCGCCGCGGGGGCGGGCGCCGCGGACTCCCGCGGCGATAAAAGGACCGCGCCAGCGAGGGGCGGAGGCCCAGCTATGCGCGAGGGGCTGAGCGGCGCGTGCGACGCCGCCCGGCCGCGGCTCTGTCGCCTCCTGCGCAGGATCTTTGGCCCGAAGGTGGCCCGGCGCGTGGGCCCAGCCAGGTACGGCGCGCGGGGCCTGGGGAGCAGCGAGGGCGCTGGGCGCCCAGGTGGCCTCGCTGGGACTCCGGAGGGAGCGCGCAGAGCGTCCACGCGTGTCGTCCAGCGGGGGCTGAGGCACCGAGGAACTCGTGCGCCGCGCTGCCTTGAGACAGGTTCTGGCTGTGTGGATAGGTTGGCTTCAGACCTGGAAATCTTTCTGCCTCGGCTTCCCAAGTGCTGGGATTACAGGCGTGTGGCCCGGGTTAATCCAGTGCTCTTCCACTTCCCTGCCCCCGTGCCTTGCTGCACTCCCCCTTCTTGCTGCGCTCTAGGCAAACACGGTTAAGAGGGAAAAGATGATCTTTTCCAATAAGACATTCTCCTTCTCGCAGGAGAGGTGGGCTGGCCAGGAGCCGCGCAGTGGCGGGACTCAAGACCCTAACTAACGCGGCTGTGGAGTCTACTCTCCCCGCTCTGCACCTAGTTCCATGACTGCAGATGGCTCTATGGGCCGGAGCAAGCAGAAGAAATCTGCTAAGCGGTGGCAGGACGCAGAAGCTGAGGCAAAGCTCTGTTCATTCACTGTTGCATTTTTTTTTTCTTAATCCCAATTATAAAAGTCCTTGAAAAATTATTTTAAAATCCCAGTTATTTTAAAAATTATTTTAAAAAACAAACACCAACAACAAAAACTTTTAAGATACTTAAAGTTGAAAAGAAAGAAAGATAAATTGCCGGTGACTTAACCACATCATGCTAAGCATTTGTGAACCTTACCGGCGTTCCCCCCAGGTGCTTCCAGGCCTGCTGGCGCCCACATTCTCTCTCTCTCTCACACACACACACACACACACACACACTGCATGCATATACGCTCAGGCTGTCGCCCATAGGGCCACCCAGTCTGAGGCGTTAGGCATAACCTAAGCATGCAGCTGTGGGCCCTGGGGCCAGGCTAACTGAGGCTCATCGGTGGGGTTTCAGACAGAGTTTAATGCATCTTGGCGTTTAGGGGAGGCACGTAAGTAGACAGTGCCGTTGCTTTTAAGTCTATTACTATGGCTCCTCGGATGTTCCTCATTTAAACCCCCAAATTGTGAAGCCCAGGATGGGCTGTGGTGAAGGGTTGGGAGAAGGAAGAAGGTGAGAAAGCAAATCTTGGCTTCTCTTTCTTTCTGGTGAGGCAGACCAGTCCAGACCAGAGGAGCATGTTAAAGAAAAAACCATTTGTCTGGGTGTGGCGATACATGCCAGTAATCCCAGACTTTAGGAGGAAGAGGCAGGAGCTCCAGGTCATGGTCAGCTTAGTAGAGAGTTCAAGGGCAGCTGGAGGTACATGAAACCCAAGCAAGCAAGCAAGAATTGTTCCGTGATCTTGTTTGTTTTTGTAGGGGTGTCTGTCTGTTGTTTTGTTTTGCGTTTTGAGCCAGCCCCTCACTACACAGCCCAGGCTAAGCAATTCTCCCGCCTCACGTGAGTGTTGGGGTTCCGGAGAAGTCAGCATGTCCCGCTTTAGTGATACCCAATAACATGCCACAAGGAGGATTTCTCTCAGGACTCCCTCAGGTCAGCAGGGCCCCACCACAGCAGAGGGAGGAGGGAGAGACACCACAGAGGCGAGGGGGAGTTACAGTCAGAGAAAGGTAAAGGAGACTCTGGCTGAACTGACCTAACAGGATTCTTGCTGAAGGTAAAGCTGAACCATGAAACCTCAGGAGGGGACCGGGAGGCGACTTATTGCTGCATGACTGGAGTTTGGGGGGTTGTTTTGTCTTGGATTTATTTATTTCATGTGTGTGTGTATGTTTTGCCTGAGTGTATGGATGTGTAACCGTGGCTGTCCTGGAACTCACTTTATAGACCAGGCTGGTCTCAGATTCAAAGATCCACATTCTAAGTGCTGAGATTAAAATCGTGCATGTCTGGCTCTTTCCCCTTCCACCCCCCACTAATTATTTTAATTTTATCTTTATCTTCTTTAAAACAGGCATCATATAGGGGTCATATAGCCCAAACTAGCTTTTAATGCCCTTTTTTAGCTGACCTTGAACCCTTAATCCTCCTGCCAGGTGTTAGAATCATAAGTGTGTGCCATCCATACCTGCCTGTTATTCTCTTCACTCTTTTTATTTTAATAGTTTAGTGTTTTATTTTATGTACATTGGTGTTCTGCCTGCATGTATGTCTGCCTGAGGGTGTCAGACCCCCTAGAACTGGAATAACAGACAGTTGGGAGCTGCCACGTGGGTGCTGGGAATTGAACCTGGGTCCTCTGGAAAAACAGCCAGAGCTCTTAACCGCTGAGCTGTCTCTCCAGCCCCTGTTCCTGTCACTCTTTACAAGATAAATACTTGGAGTAGCCAGGCATTGTAGCTTGGGCCTGTAATCTCAGCACTCAAGAAGCCCAGGCAGGTTGGAGGCCAGTGTAGTATACAGAGTAAAAAAAAAAAACTAAATTAAGGGTTCGGGGGTTAGTTCGTGTACTTTGTAGGTTCTCATGTATACCAGACTGGTTTTGAACTTTCTTTGTAGTGGAGGCTGGCCTTGAACTCCTGATCCTTATGTCACCACTTGCCAGCTGCTGGGATTCCAGGCATGTACTACCATGCCCAGCTTAAATTAAGGGTTTTAAATAAAAGAGATGAGCAGGGCATGGTGATGCACGCCTTTAATCACAGCGCTCCGGAGGTGAGTTCGAGGCTAGTCTGGTCTACATAAAAAAGAAACAACACTCACACACACACACACACACACACACACACACACACACACACACAGAAATTTCACTAGGCTGAGTAGGTGGTGAGTGGTGTACTCTGCTGGCTGGGGAGAGCTGGGCTGTCAGAGCATTTGCACTTGGCTTTCTGGGAAGGGCATTTCCCCAGAGCATCCGGGTATGGCTCCTGTCTGAACAGTTTTGGCCGGCTCCCCTCATACCATTTTTGACTTTGAGTGGTCAAAGAAAAGATGGCGAGGGAAGGTGGTGACAAGATTCTCTGAGACTGGCTCACTCATCCTTTTTGTCTGGAAGCCAGGAACAGGTCATTCCCACCTCTAGCCACCAATGCCGCATCTGCCAGACTGGGACTCACAGCGGCCACCCAAGATCCCCTCCATTCACAGACTCTATCTCATGATAACACTTTCTCTTCACAGCCTAACAACACAGGATGACCTTAAGAGTCACAGACCTGCCAAGCACCAAAATGCTTCTCCCCAGCCCCTCACTGGGACAACACAGGTCAGTAATTTGGTCATACTATGGGGAGCCCCTTCTTTCTTCTACTTGGGGGATTCAGGCTAAACAGCCCCTTGGTGGCTGAGCAGGAGGATCTAGGAAGCCAAGGGCTGGGGAGTAAGCAGAGCAATGCAGACCCGGGGTACCCAGGGAACCAAGGGTGCTGTGAACAATAAGAAAGTCTTAATGATCGGAAGTGGAGGTCCCCAGGGTGCACTGGCACCCAGATAACTTGTCTGGTGGTTAAAAGCACGGGTTGGGGCAGTTTAAGACCATTCATGGAATCAGGGGTGGGATGGGCCAGAATGGTCTCAGACTCAGCTACTGAGCCACTAGTCTCAGCCCCTGGCTGTGGATCCCATCTTCCTGCAGCCCTCTCTATCCTAGACCGTGGAGAGGTGGCAGAATGATGAATGGAGACGGGGAAAGGTATTCTGGGGGAAGCAAGACAGTGGAGTATCTGTTAACTTCCCAGCTCCGTCCTTGGCAATCCCAGCTGCAGCAGTGCCCCCCGCCCCATCTAACTTGAATTCCCCTTGTGAGCCAGCACTGGCCAGGCCTTGGTAAGGACAGAAGCCTGGCCCGGGTCCAGCCACCTGCAGTGCTCAGCTGGCATTGACCCAACTCCTGGGAAGGGTGGACTGAGGACTGGCCTTGTGTGCCCACACAAAGCTCCGCCTCTCACCCAAGCAGCGTACAGAGGTCCAGGGGACACTCTATGGTTGTTGGGGTTACAAGCATTTGGAAAACCCTGGATGTTTACCTATCTTAGAATGTTCCAAAATCCCTGGACAAGGTGCACGTGCCTCCATCGACCCGCCCACAGCATGTGAAGATCAAAAACTGGGGCAGTGGAGAGATTTTGCAAGACACCCTTCACCACAAGGCTACGTCGGTAAGAAGTCTGGGGTTGTGGGGAGCAGTGCCTTTGTCTCAGCTAGGGTACCATAAGGGCCCTTTGCGGGTCCATCACATACTCCTTTGACTTTCTAGACAGCCATCATCTCAGACAAAAGATGTTGGGAAGTCTGTCTTCATAAATTACACTGGGAAGCAAGTAAGAGGAGATTCCTGTTAACTACTGGGTAGACAGCAAATAGCCTTGGGTATCAGACAAAAGCCTCCAGAAAGCAGTTACTCTTTTCTTAGATCTCAAGAGTATCTGAGAATTGCCGTTAGAATTGCCCAGAGCTAGACTGAACTAAGGGAGGAAACATGAGTTTCCTGTCTCTGGAAGGATTCAAGTGCTATTTGAACAGGAGGTAATGGTGGTTCTAGCAGCCAATGAGCAGGAACTAACCATGCTGGGAGGCTCCTTTCTGTCTCTAAGCTTCTCACTCTGACTCGAACTCACACTAGGAGGCTGAGTGGTATGCACCTTTAATTCCAACACTTGGAAGAGGCAAGCAAACGTCTGTGAGATCAAAGCCAGCCTGGTCTATTCTGGGACAGCCAGAGCGACACAGGGAGACCCTGTTTCAAAACAACAACAACAAAACACAAAACAAAACAAAGGAGAGAGAAAGAAAAAAAGGAATTCATGCTGTGGTTATAAATTGGGAAAGAAACAAAAAGCCTGTGAAGGCAGGATGATTTCCTGAGCCCCTCAGAAACTGTATCTGCAGTCCCAGTTCGGGAGATAGAGGCAGGAGGGGGTTGGGGTTCAAGGTGAGTTTGAGGGCAGCCTGGGCCACATAAGATCTTTTCTCAAAAACAACACCAAAACCTCAAAACAAAGCAAAACAGAGAAACACTACAGTTGATATCTTTCTGACATTTCTTTCCATGCCTCCCCCAACTTTGGGACATTCTTTTTCTCATCTAACTGACACTTAAAACCATGTTCACACAGGAACCAGCCGAGTCTCTTTAGAAAGGAAAGCAGGTGAGATGTCTCCCAGGAGGAAGCTGTGAAGTTTTTATGAGGCTGGCCCTGCATCCTAGCTGCCTGGAGAACAGGGACAGAGAGGAACCAGCTCACTCACACTCACCGAGTCTCAGGAAAAGAGAAAGGGCAAGGCTGGGAGACAGCTTGGTTGACCCTTGAGGAGAAAGGGCCTGCTTAGAGTCACTGTGAGCTGACTCAGAGGATGTTCAGGTGACTGGCTGGGGGCGGGAAGGAAAAATGGGAAGCCTACTCACCCCCTATTTTTCTTTCCAGGATTTCACTTGCAGGTCTAAATCTTGCTTGGGGTCCATCATGAACCCCAAGAATTTGACCAGAGGACCCAGAGATAAGCCCACGTCACTGGAGGAGCTTCTGCCTCAAGCCATTGAGTTTATCAACCAGTATTATGGCTCCTTCAAAGAGTAAGTCTGGCTTCCATCAGGGTGACATCTGCCCCACCCCTTCCCCGGGCTGTCTTGAACTGTTCCACTCTGACCCCGGAACTCCGCAGTCTTCAGCCGTGCTGTGGTTCCAGGCCCACAGCAGACCCTGGAGGAGGCTTAGGCACTGCGGTGTCTAAAAGGACAGGGGAGAGTGTAAGTGGCTTTGGGCTCTGGCTCCACCACAGACCATTGCTAAGTTCTGGGGAAATCCATTGGGCCTCAACTTCCTCATCTGTAAATTGGGGATCTTATGGCATGGTTCATTAGACAGCCGTGAGATTTGTGCAAGTTTAGAACCGTGTCCTAGCCTAAGGGCTGTGACTCAGAATGGATCCTTTTATTCTGAAGTAGACGAAAGTTTAGAGACTACCTGGTCAGGCCTTTCCTCCTGCAGATGTGAACAAGATTCTCAGAGGCAGCCCTGACACCATCCTAGTCTAAGCTAGAGTCCAGGAGACCTGACTTGGTAGATGCCACACTCCTGGAGCTCTCTTATCCTTTTACCCCACAGGGCTTCTGTGAGTCCAGTGACCAGACTCCTTTATTCTTTAGTCAGTCAGTCAGTCTGTCTGTCTGTCTGCCAGCCAGCCTGCCTGCCTGTCTGTCACTCTAAGCACCAAGCATGGTCCAGCCTAGAATACAAAGATTTTTTTTGTTTTGTTTTTATTGCTAGTTGCCAATTTTGTTGTCAGTACATACAATTGTGATCAAGGAGAGGCTGTGGAGCATGGATAAGAGTTGGGGTCCAGGTAACCACCTACCTGGGTTCAAAACTAGGCAAGTTCCTTCCTCTCTCCATGCCTTGGTTTTCTTGCCTGAAAATATGTTATAATACACCCACCTTGTAGGAGTTTATATGAAGATTAAATGAATTAGAAGCTACAAATAGCTAAGAATAGTGCTGGCCTGGAATGAATGCAACTGAAGTCTTAGTTATCATTGTATTTATTCAATTTTGTAAACATCTGTTTGCTTGTTGGAGAACGGGGTGCCTGAACCATACACAGCAAGGGTGTGAACGTCAGAGGGCAATCTGTGGTCCTCGGGCATCTCCTTCTGTAGGATGGATTCCGTCAGAGGGCAGTCTGTGGTCCTCGGGCATCTCCTTATATAGGATGGATTCTGTCAGAGGGCAATCTGTGGTCCTCGGGCATCTCCTTCCGTAGGATGGATTCCTGGGGTTGATTCAGGTCATCAGACCTGGTGACAAGAGTCTTTACCTGATGAACCATCCCTCTGGTCCGTCACTGTAGGTTTTTGAGACAGCATCTCATGAAATAGGGAAGCCTGGCTTTAGCCCACAGTTGTCCTTCTGCGTGCTGCGGTGACAGGTACTCGTGATAATGCCTGAATCTGGAAGACTGTTGTGTGACTACGTAACTTACCCCGGCCAGCTGTAAGAATGACTGGCCAAGATAGTGAGCGTCTTCTCTGCAGCTGGAGACACTGTGGCAGTGTCATTTTGTGGCACGGTCTCATACAGCACTTCCGCCTGGGGCGTGAGACACAGAGGGTCTCTGGGACTCAGAGAAGAAATTGCTGCTCTTGGTGATACCTGCTCCACCTACTTTCAGCTCCAGAAGGCCAGCGCTGGCAGGGCGCTTGACCAGAGGCCCCATCTTCCAGATCAGTGCTTCCCAACCTTACCTGGGAGCTTGCGGGATGCTGATGCCTGGTCCCCTGGCCCTGGGAAGGGCTTTCTGTGGTCTTGTGAAGGGTGGAGGCCCATGGGGGTACTGTCTGTTCTGTGAGTGTGTATCTGGGACTCTGTGGCATTGAACTTTACAGTTTCCTTGATCTTCCCGCTAAGTTGTTAAGAAGTGGCCATTTGGGGGTCTGGGATTTTTCTAGATAGGCCTCATCTGTCCAGTTGTTTTTCCATTTATTTATTTATTTATTTATTTATTTATTTATTTATTTATTTATTTATTTATTTATTTATATTTGGTACCAAGCACACAAAAAAAACTCCAAGTTGCTGTGTTAATTCTGAGAGCCAGGCGCAGTCACTGCCTCTCTAGAGACCCGGGAGCAGGTCTCCGGAGGACGTAGGACTTGCTTGAAGATGCACATTTGGAGCCCAGGCTTCTGGTGCTGGGACCCTGGCTGTTAACCTAAGTACCCTGGCATGGGGGTCTTTGGCCCATGAGGATACTGACTCTTTTTGGAGTTGAGATACCCAGTTAGCATTAAGGCTAACAGAGCTGTGCTCAGTGACTGGCAAATGTCTTTACTTCTCATTTTCCACAGTCACAAGTCCATATCTTGGTCCCTCAGAGGCTCTGGGATCGAGGTGATGAACAAGGGTTTGTCCCCACAGGGACGCCAGCAGCTGAAGGGGGCTGTACTGGAGCCCACTCCAGTAGAGTGGGCTCAGACATCTATATATGCAGAATATCAGGACCTTTGGAGCGTCTGACCTTCTGAGAGTGACCATCCAATCGGATGCTGATACAAAGACCACTCCTTTTCAGAGCTAAGAGATGCATTCCTAGTGACTCAGAAACATGACCATGAGAAATCATTTAGTGTGTAAGGTAGCCTGGTGGTACAGGCTACCCTGGAGACCAAGGTCCTTGTAGGAGGATTCCAAGTTCAAGGACTTCCTAGTGACAGGGTGAATTCCAGCCAGCCCGGGCAACACGGTGAGACCCTATCTCAGAATAAAAGGTTAGAGAAATAAGTGCTGGCAGCCAGGGGCTGAGGATATAGCCTAGTCTGGCACCCTAGGGCTCAGTCCCTGGTAGCACAAATGAAAGGAGGGAAGAACAGAGGAGGAAAAACAGTAAAAGAAAATGATAAAATTAAAATTCGGTGGGCGTGACAGCACATGCCTTTAATCCCAGCACCCTGAAGGCAGAGGCAGGAGGGCCTCTGTGAGTTTGAGGCCAGCATGGTCTGCAGAGTGAACTCTAAGGCAGCCAAGGTTACCTAGCGAGACTCGATCTCAAAACAAAACAACAATGGAAAAATCTAAGGGAACTGGGAGAAAACATGAAAAATAATTTTAAGAGCAAGTCCCTGACTCAAAACAAACAAAAACAAAACACTTAAGAAACACAAAAAAATTAATTTATCAGATTCTTTTAAAGGTCATCCTTTTTATATGTTCCCACATGTGTCAATATTCTCATGGATGTTGGAAGCTGTGGTGTTACTGTGTGTGGGAGTGGGTTTTTCAGAGAAGAGCTGCTTAAAGCTTGCCTCTCCAAATCAAACTTTCATCCAAGCTGTAGCCAAGCCAATAACATGCCCTGAGATCGTTTATAACCGTGTGAGAGCCATGCTTCCCGACACAGACTATCCTGGAAGTTACATGTGGGTATAAAGGGATGAAGGCTGACTGTGGCTTGGTTCTGTGGAAGCTGTTCTGAGTCAGGAAGGCCAGAAAAACAGTTGTCTCCCTCCTGAGACTCCTGTGAAAGACTGGTTAAGGCAAAGGCTCCCCATTCCTTCTTGCTACTGTAGTTGTTGTGCTGTTCATCACATATAGAGAAAGGCTTTTCTCAGAACCAGTCCACTTCTTAGATTACAACAGGAGAGGCCCAAGTTCTTCCAAAGGAATCAGGTCCACTCTTGGGTAAATGGTACCAAGAGTTCATCTTTCTCCTTTTATTAACTGTTATTACTAAGAGTTTTACTAACTGTTCCCTAACTGTGAAAACTGCTGCCTTCATGCTTGGGCACAGAGTGAGGAATATTTCTAGAATCTTTCTCTGCCGATGAAAACACCAACCTCACCCAGAAGTTCCCCCTTACAGGGATCACTGAGGACGAACATCACTGAATGTTTCATCTTCAAGTCTTTATGTAATCAAAAAACCAGTTGCCAAGACCCTCCGCCTGCCCCAAAGGCAGCTTCATTCCCAGTCCTCCGTTGCCCTTAATCACAAGTTCATTCTTTAAATAATTTTCTTTGTTGCCGTTTCGAAATATGGTGGTGCTGCTTAGAAATCTCCAGGTTGCTGTGGCAAGTGTGTGGGTGTGTTCTGAAGTCTTCGTGACCAAGTTCCTCTCCCTTGGAATAATTCTGAAGTATGCTTAAATCACTGACTGTGGCTCTTCTGGGTGGGCCTTAGGGCCCTTCAAGTTGAGTCCTGACCTCGGGTCTTGTCTGGGCCTGCCTTGCTTTCTGAGGAACCCTCGAGGCTTGCAGTTTCCTGGTGGATGGAAGGCGGATGGTCCCGTTGGCTGCAGACTGTTAGGAGCCTGGGGTTGACCTTGAAACCACTGGGTCTGTGCCCTCACTTCTGTGTTACCATGCTTGTATTCTTGGGCCTAGCACTGGCCACTCTGGCGTCTTAAGACCTTTGATTGCAAAGCAAACACAGCAGTCGCTCCTAAGTTACCTGTGGTAGCAGGCATCTGCACTCCCAGGGATTTGGGAGGTGGGGGAGGAGGATTAGAAGTTCTGGGCTGGCCTGGGCCACACAACAAGACTTTGTCACAACAACGCGCAGGGGCCGGGGTAGAGGCAAAAGTGTGGTTTTGTTCCAACAAGACTAAGAGCCTCAAGATAGCGATGACTGAGCATTAAAAAACTAAAAGTGGGTCACAAAGCCAGCTCTACAGAGGCTAGTGTCCTAAGGGGGACAGTTTTCCCTTGCGATGTCCAAAATCAGTTCTCGATCTCTGGGGAATGAATTAATCCCCATGTGAGGTCCAGCCATTGTTGATCTTCCTGACAGTTTCCTGTCCCCCAGGGCAAAAATAGAGGAACATCTGGCCAGGGTGGAAGCTGTAACAAAGGAGATAGAAACAACAGGAACCTACCAGCTGACGCTGGATGAGCTCATCTTTGCCACCAAGCTGGCCTGGAGGAACGCCCCCCGCTGCATTGGCAGGATCCAGTGGGCCAACCTGCAGGTGAACTCTCTGGGCAGAGTGGGAGAAGGAGCGGGAACGGACAGGCTCCAAGGCAGAGCAAGTGGCCAGGGCTCTGCAGAGCGCAGCCAAGCCCTAAGATGGGGTGTTCCGGTTCTCCTCCTAAGAGCCTGGAATCTTATTTTAGTGCCAGAGTCTCTGAATGACCCACTTCGTGTGAAGCGTGGGAGACCACATGCCACCATGAAACAAACAGCAACCTTGGATGTCTGATTCCTGAGGCCTTGCTGCTGAAAGTGTTTGCCTCCAGTGTTTGCGTTCTTGGCTCCTAGAGAGCATTTTATTTATCCTAGACTGCTAGGCCATCGTCTCCCTGGAGGGTTATTTTTTGTTGGGTCCTATTGAGTGCTCTTGGCCTGAGAAAATCCAGGAGGCTCAACGGTGGTACACTCTCCCATGGCAAAGATCCAGGCCGGGGCTGTGGAGCCTTTTGGTTCTTCAAAGCCAGATGCTCTTGGTAATTTGGTTTTACTGGGGTCTCCTGAGTGGAATTCTCTGTTCTCCTGTCTCAAGAACAGCAGTGATGGGCACTGGGGATGGAGAGAGGAGGGTGTGACATCCATGTTTGCCGGGCAGCGGACTTTCAGCCAGCCCCGAGCCTCTGTCCTCACAGCCTTTCACGGTCTGGGTGTGCCCCATGCAGGTCTTTGATGCCCGCAGCTGTAGCACTGCCCAGGACATGTTCCAGCATATCTGCAGACATGTGCTTTACGCCACCAACAATGGCAACATCAGGTGAGGCGCCTTTCCCGGCTATGCTGGGCTCACCCTGCCAGTCTCAGGCAGAAGAGGCCAAAGGGCTTAGGGGAGGGGCCTCTGGCTCCTGGAGAAACTGGGGAGAGAGAAAAGAAAAAAACTTAGCCTCTCTAGGACATGGAATGGTGAGAGCAGCCTGCTCCCCACTAGCCTCTGTCACAGGCCCAGCTCTTTTCTATTTTTCCTTCTAACTTAGAACCATGGGACAGTTACATCCTTCAGAAGCACTTCTAGGAGGCCATGGTGACACATGCCTGCTCTCTAAGCACTTGGAAAGGTGGAAGCAGGAGGATCAAGAGCTCACTCTTGGCTATATAGCATGTATCAGGCTAGTCTGGACTCCATGTGTCCCTGCCTCAAAAGCACATCAAAACAGAAAAAAATGTTGATTGGGCATGGTGGTACATATCAGTAATCTCAGCAGTAGAAAGGCTGAAGCAGGAGGATTGCCATGAGTTCCAGGCCAGTGTGGGCTACATAGACAGGCCTTGTCTTGTTTTAAAAAGAACCCACTCAGGAGGCAGAGGCAGATGGATCTCTGTGAGTTCGAGGCTAACCTAGTCTATATATTGGGCTCCAGGGCAGCTAGAGCTACACAGTGAGACCCTGTCTCAAAAACAAACAAACAAATAGAAGGTCCTTCTTTCCGGGTTGCGAAGGAGACTCTGGTTTCCTGGACATGGCTTTGCTGTGGTGTTTTATTAAATGTGAGAGAGCACTCAGTGCGTGGCATTGTCAGTCCCTGCCCCTCTCTGTTCACACCACGGATAGGACAGAACAATGCGCTCAAGCTCTCACTCACTCATTTTTGTGTGCAGCAAAAACCACTTGGTACACACCTAATGGGGACTCAGCACAGGACTAGGCCAGGGCCAATGAAAAGGAGGAGGCAGGGTGGGATACAGAGGTGACTGAGACCCCAGAATCCAGCTGCAAACCTGTGCTGAGCAACCACCAACTGTGGGAAGAGAATCATCCATCAGTGAAGGCCAGCGGTGTGGAAGGGGCATGAGACTGCCCAGAGTGACACTCTTCTTGTTGGTCTTGAAGGACAGGGAGAAGCTGGTGGCAGGAGGAGAGCTCAGGGGGTGACTTCAGTCTGATTGGGGTACAGGGACTGCAGAGGGGGAAGAGTGGAGGGAGGATGGTTGGGAGTCCCTGTCCCACCAACCCGCAGTTGGTAAACCGCTATGTCCCTGTCCCGGGGAAGGTCGGCCATCACCGTGTTCCCCCAACGGAGCGATGGGAAGCATGACTTCCGGATCTGGAACTCGCAGCTCATCCGGTACGCTGGCTACCAGATGCCCGATGGCACCATCAAGGGGGACCCTGCCAACTTGGAGTTCACTCAGGTACCTATCCGGCCTCTGACGGGTCCCTCGGGCAGGGAACCCAGAGCAGATGCAGTGTCTGGGCCCGGAGACTTACTGGGCTCCTCTCTCTGTCAGCTGTGCATCGACCTGGGCTGGAAACCCCGCCATGGCCGTTTCGACGTGCTGCCTCTGGTCCTGCAGGCCGACGGTCGAGATCCAGAGGTCTTTGAAATCCCTCCTGACCTCGTGTTGGAGGTGAACATGGAGCATCCCAAGTAAGCCACCAAGGGTGCGGGTTGTGTGCACCTGTCCTTGGCGCCATGCTTCTCCTTCTGCCAGGCCCAGCCTCGGGCAGCGTCCAGAGAACAGATGCTGTAAGGCCACTTGGCCCTCTGCAGCAGCCCTGCCCCCTTCCTCTCCAGCCTCGGCCTTATGAGGAGCCACCGATGGTGACTGAGGAAGCGGCAGCCTAGCTAACAGGGTCCTGGGAGCCTGAGAGGCAGTTCCTTCAGGAGAGCCTGCGAGCTTCTGTCAGAGCAGCCAGGCCTTTGGCTCTCCTCCTAACACTTTATTTAGTGTGCACGCATGGGCGTTTATGATTGTGTGTATCATGTGATGTATGATTGTGTGTGGTACATGTGTGTGTTTTGTATGTGTGGTATGTGTGTATGATGTATGTGTGTGTCTCTGTGGTATGAGTGGTGTGTTTTTATGTTTATGTACATATGTGTGGTGTGGTGTGCTTGTGTATCTGTGTGTTTGTGTGTGTGGTGTGTTTTTATGTTTATGGGTATATGTGTGGTGTGCTTATGTATCTGTGTGTGTGTGTGTGTGTGTGTGGTGTGTCTGGTGTATGTGGTACATGTACTTTGTGTGTGGTGTGTGTTTATATTTGTGAATATGTGGTTGTGTGTGTTTGTGTGCCTGTGTGGTCAGTTTCAGGAGTCAGTTGATTCTCTCCTACCATAGGGGTCCTGGGCATTGAACTCCGTTCATCAGGCGTGGTGGCTAGTGCCCTTACCTGCTGGGCCGTCTCCATGGCCTCCTCCTAGCTCTCTTGGGGAAAGGACGCCCCTCTCAGATAGAGGAAGGGTAGGGCCACAAGGACTTTAAGAGCACAGCTCACTGAACCCCTGCAAAATACCTCCATATAGAGAGACTGACTACCCAGCGGTCACTGGGCTGGCTGCTCTTGTCCTTTGAATATACTGAGCTCAGTCCTGGCCCCGGACCTCTGCGCCACTTCCTCTACCCGATAGGCCCTTTCCTCAGAATCTTGCAAGGCCCACATCTTCTCATCAAAAGGTAGTCCCTGTGACATCACCACGCCTCTAGAGAAGCCTTTCCCGACTGACCACCCATCTTCAAGACAACACCTAGTCTCTCGTTATCTTACTGGTGTGTTTGTTTACCCCTTTGTGGTCTATAGTCTAGATGCTGGGCCGCAACTCCTGGGAATAGAATCTTAGTTTTCATCAGTGTATCCCAAGGTTCGGGGCACACAGTAGGTGCTTAATAATAGACATTTGTGCTAACTATCTATGACTATCCAGTGAATGAGGCTATGTTTGTAATAATCCCACGAGTTCAGCGCTATTGGCTCTGTGTTGATGACAGGGATACTGAGGCTCTGGGGAAAAAGCACCTGGTCTGTTTGAGCCCCAGCTGTCTGGTCAGAGTCCTTAGCTGCTGCATTGTGTTGGAGTATTTAGAATGGCATACACCTGATCCATTTGCACGAATGACTGGGTAAAGAGACGTCTCATTTAACAAATAACTCTCTTATCGCTCTTGATGGGGTGACTAGGATCAACTCTGAAAAAGGACTTTTTTAGCACTGGAGATAAGGCTCAATTGAGTGTGCTTGCTCAGCATGCTTGAAGCCCCAGCTTTGATCCACAGCACTGCAGAAACTGGATGTGATGGCACGTGCCTATAATTCCAGCACTTGGGAGATAGAGTCAGGAAGATCAGAAGTTCAAGGTCATCCTCAGCTACATAAAATCAAGACCTGTCTGGGATATGAGACCCTGTCTCAAAAACAAAACACCAGAGGAAAAAAAGGAATTTCTTTGGTTGACCCTTTTACTGATGTAAATTATTTTTTGACCGGGGAGAGAGGGCAAACAAGAAGACTCTAACTGCAGCTGGTTCTTACTCCCTGCCAGGTACGAGTGGTTCCAGGAGCTGGGACTGAAGTGGTACGCGCTTCCTGCTGTAGCCAACATGCTGCTGGAGGTGGGCGGCCTTGAATTCCCAGCCTGCCCCTTCAATGGTTGGTACATGGGCACGGAGATCGGAGTTCGAGACTTCTGTGACACACAGCGCTACAATATCCTGGAGGTGACAGGGGTTGCCCAGCTGGGCCGGCTGGAGGAGGGGGGCCGGCAGGGGAGTCCCCAAGACCGTCTCACCTTCCTTACTTGGTTCCTATAGGAAGTGGGCAGGCGGATGGGCCTGGAGACCCACACACTGGCCTCCCTCTGGAAAGACCGGGCTGTCACGGAGATCAATGTGGCTGTGCTCCATAGTTTCCAGGTATGCCGGGGGTCGTGTGGGTTTGTAGAGGCTCTGGCAAGAAGGTCTCTTGGTCCAGCCACTTGTCTGGTACTTGATGTCCCCATTACGGCTTCATTCATTCAGGCTGCCTGGGTGCCGAGACCCAGCGTTCATGCTGTTCTAGCAATGGCGGCTCCTTCCTCCCTGCCTGTCCCTGAACTCGGGCACTGTAGGTGCTTCTGCTTCCATTGCTTCAGGACGGCCCTCAGAGAATGCTCCTCGTGGCTGCATCTCCGAGCTCTCCCTCCCTGCCTGACCATTCCTTGGGTCTGAAATTCTTGCAGGGTTTCAAAGACTCAGCAAAAAGGGATCCTACCACAGGACTGAGCACTTCTGAGTTCATGTCGTGGTAAAGCTCAGCGGACAGCTAATGGGAATCTGTTCTTTGCTCTCACCAAATGGGTCCTAGGGATCAGGACCTTGGGACCAGCAGGCGTGGCAGGAAGCGCCTTTATTTCTGAGCCATCTCGCTTTTGACCCCCTTGCTTTTCCTTCCACCTAGAATCTTTCCTTTAAATCATCCTATGGCCAGTTCCTTACCTGCTTGTAGGAGGGATTAAAGAACCCCTCCTGCACCGTGCCGCTTTGGCCAGTGTTGTGTTCCCTCCCACCCTCTACCTCCCATCCCAACCCCAGTCCTCTTTTTCCCCACCTCCTTTCATTTGGTTTTGTCAAAGTAGTTTCCGGTTGCTTCTTCCCTCCACTGGAAAAGTGAGCTGTTCAGTGCTCCATGACTGAGGTCACTGCTACACGTCCAGCAGTGTCTGGCCCAAGGAGGAGGATGGGAAATTATGGAATGGGTGGATGAGTGGATGCCAGCCCCAGTCTACATGGCCTGTGCTCCCTGGAGTAAGGGGTTCTGAACTAACACAAAACAAGAAGCCCAGTAAGGAAGGACCAGTCCTGGCTCAGACATCCTAACAGCCAGGACCTCCAGCGCCAGCTCTGACTCTGGCAGGATGCATATTGTCCCAGCAAATCCACAGAGGCTTGGCCATCTCCTGGTGCTGCCCCTCCACTCCCTGAGTCTCTAGGCCATTCTCGTCACCTTCTTCTAGGGCAACTTTCAAAAGACATGGCCTTTTTTTCTTCTCCCTTGTAAAGTGAGGACAGCAGCCAGGCATGATGGCAACATGCCTATAAGTCCAGCATTCAGAAGTCTGAAGCAGAAGGATGGTGAGTTCGAGGCCGGCCTGGGCAACTCCATGAGCTATTTCTCAAAGAGAGAAACAAAACTAAACAAACAAACAAAAAAATGGGAATAGTGTATCCCTTGCCAAATCATTGCTAGAATCAACTAATTCATAAGACATGGTTGGCAGTTTTCTTGATCCCTCGGGATCATATGTGGGTGGTGCATCTGTGCTTATCATAGCTACACCATCCCTGAAGTCCAAGGGCACGGTGTATGTGCACAGATAGTCCCTGGCTTACCCTGGCTCCACCTGGGAATTTTTTGAGAGCGTGAAAGTGCTGGGAATCCAGAACAACTCTACTTGGGGTTTTAAAAAATTCTTTTTTAAAAGCCTCTTACCATTATATGTATTTTGTATTTTATTTGTGTATAGGTGTTTTGCCTGTGTGTGTGCCTGTGCTCCACAGATGTGCAAAAGAGGGCATCAGACCCTCTGGGACTGGAGTTACAGCTGAGAGCCGCCATGTGGGTGCTGGGAAGCAAACCCAGGTCCTCTGGAAGAGCAAACAGTGCTCTTAACTGCTGAGCCATGTGTCCAGGTCCCTGCTTGGATTTGTTGTTGTTTGGGATCTTAATTTCTCTCTAACCCCCTTTTTATTCTTTTTTTGAGACACGGTTACCCAGGCTGGCCTTGAATCACTGTGTTGTCTAGGCAGGCCTTAAACTCACATCAGGCTCCAGAGTGTCTATGCTTACAGGCCTGTACAGCTCACCGCATAAGGATTTTGAGTGTTCATCTCTCCGGGACTAACGGTGGTGGCCAGCTGGCAGCAGCAAGCCTCAGCCTCAGCCAGCTGTGGTAGCCACGAGGGCCAGAGGCCGATATTACAGTATGTCATGTAGTCAAGCTAAGGTGGTTGTGAGGCGTGGTGCTTTTTTAAAAAGATCTGAGATGGAGTCTCATGTGGCCCGGGCCGGCCTCAAACTCACTACATAACTTCTTGTGCACCTCCCGTGTGCTGGGATTACAGGCGTGAGCTACCACCGCTGAGTTGTTTGTTTTTACCGTGTTACTAGGCATCAAACAAAGAGCTTGGTGTGTGCTAGGCCAACAGTCTGCCAGCTGAGTTACACCCCAGTCCCCACTCAGTATATTCTTGACTGAGGATATTTTCATTTTGCCATGGGTCCATCAGCATGGAGCCCTCTCATGAGTCAAACAGCAGCTGTACATGAGATTTGGTTTGTTTGTTTGTTTGTTTGTTTGTTTGTTTGTACATGAGTTTCAAAGTGTGGTTCGACTCTCAAGCCCGGCATCAGGTGGCAGCTGCCAGCCTTGGCTCATACAGCATCCTTCCCGAGGAATGGCCCTTCCTTGGCCAACATGAATCCATGTCTCAGGACTTGCCCTCTCTTTGCAGTTGTCCTGACCTCCATCCCTCCCCTGGGCCTATCCCAGCCGCTAGGTTTTCCCCTCTGCCCCTCCTTCCATCACAAATCCTTCCAGGCCTTCTGAAAATGACTGACTTCCTTCAGCCTCCCCAGGAGGCTGGTTGTTTGCTGGCAATGCATGGAGACCATCTCTCCTTTGCCCCGGGGGTCTTTCATGGTTCCTGGTGGACAGACAGTCCCAGACAACACCCACTGACAGCGAATGATGCTTCTGTAGAGCTGGTTCGCTCCTTCCTCCGTGTTCCTGGGATGACACTCCGGACAGGCTTGGTGACAAACATGTTCACCCACTGAGCCACGCCCTCCCCCAGCCATAAACACTTTTCCCTTGGTTGAATGGATCTCCAGACTCTGGGGTGCAGCTGCTTTAACTGGTTCATTCCAGGCTAGTCCAGATCTCGTGGCCTTTAGTGTTGTGTTAAGATGTGGATGGCCTGTCTCTCCGACACTTTGGTCCATCCCTGTCCCCACAGATGACGAGGGTAGTTTTGTGTTTGATATTTTTAGAAACAGAATCTCCTGTAGCCCAGGCTGGCCAGGGGCCCCCGTATATAGCTGAGGATGGCCTTCAACTGATCCTCTGCCCACACCACTAGAATGCCAAGATTATAAATGTGTATAGCTTCATGAACACCAGGCAAGCCCTCTACTGAACGAGGCTTCTTTGAGTTCGTATTTTCCTTGCCTGAAACAAGATGGTGCTGTGTGAGTTGTCCACACCTGAGGCTCGATGTTCGCTGACAATGCCTGGAGCCCTGGAGTTGCTGGATGCTTCTAGAGGGTCTGAGGGGAAGCTGTTGTGTGACCGAGGGCTGGCTGGCTGTGGTGATGGCACAGGTCTCTCAGCCTGTGGACCTGGACCTGCATGCGTTTCTCCAGCAGTCAGTGAGAGGAGCAGGAGCAGTTTCGGAGCCATGACATAGATTGCCTACCCTCTAGTACAGGCGCTCTCTGCTCTCTTCCGCGGCCCTTACCTCAGCCCACTCCATCTTCTTCTCCACCAGAAGCAGAATGTGACCATCATGGACCACCACACAGCTTCGGAGTCCTTCATGAAGCACATGCAGAATGAGTACCGGGCCCGAGGAGGCTGCCCTGCAGACTGGATTTGGCTGGTCCCCCCAGTCTCCGGGAGCATCACCCCTGTGTTCCACCAGGAGATGCTCAACTATGTTCTGTCTCCATTCTACTACTATCAGGTCAGGGAGAAGCCTTCCAGCCTCCCCATCTTGCAGCTCATCTATGTAGCGTGACTGCGCAAGGCTATACATACCAGCTGAACATGCCTTGGCCTCTCTGAGGTGCCCAGATTAGACTATACATTATCTAGCATACCCAACAGAGAGATACTAAGAGCAGGTGGACCTCTACCTTCTGGGACAGTGACAAAGGAGGCCCAGTGCCCACTGCTTCAAAAGGCCCAGGAAGCGTCACCCTGAGCCTTGGTGATGTGGGTGGGGTGTCGCTCCATGAGGACTATAGAGGGCCCCCTGACTCCCCAGCATCCCCCAGATGGAGCCCAGCCAGAACCACACCCTCATATCTCCCTTCTTCTCTGTAGCTCGAGCCCTGGAAGACCCACGTCTGGCAGGATGGGACGCTGAGGCCCAGGAGGAGGGAAATCCGCTTCAGAGTCTTGGTGAAGTACGTGCCAGTGGGCAGCTGTCCCTTTTACTGAGGCGGCGGCCTTCCTGACTCCACCATGAAGGGCAGGGCAAATGGAGAACGTTCTTTGTGGTGCTGGCTCCAGGACTCTAGACACCAGTTCTGAGACCCTTTTTGCTTTTGTAGTTCCAGACTCCCCAAAGGGGCTGGGTCAGGACGCCCGGGGGCCACCAGTCAGACAATAAGTGGAGATGCTTTCCCCGACATCCCCAGTCCTGCCCCCGTTCCATTCTCCTCTGGAAGATGACTCAGCACAGCATCTGTCTGTCTGTCTGCCCATCTGTCCCCACAGAGTGGTGCTCTTTGCTTCCGTGTTGATGCGCAAGGTCATGGCTTCTCGGGTCAGAGCCACAGTCCTCTTTGCTACCGAGACAGGAAAGTCTGAAGCGCTAGCCCAGGACCTGGCAGCCTTGTTCAGCTACGCCTTCAACACCAAGGTAGACGCTTGGGCGGAAGACGCCTGGGGTGGTGTGGAGGGCCTCCTGGGAGCTGGGCGCTGATGTCGGTGGTCTCCCACGCAGGTTGTCTGCATGAGCCAGTATAAGGCAAGCAGCTTGGAAGAGGAGCAACTGCTGCTGGTGGTGACAAGCACTTTTGGGAACGGAGACTGCCCCAGCAATGGGCAGGTGGGTGGCTCGGGGCCCTGGGCACCTGGGGGCAGCGGGGCTTGGGAGGACCCAGCATGACCTGAAGAGGGCACTGGAAGTAAGCACCCAGGCCACTCTGGGTCCTTCTCATACCACCTTCCCATGGCACACAATGCTTTCCTGTGAATTGACCGACTTTTACTTACCTATTTTTAGATTTGAGAAGATTGGCTTTATTACATTTACTTATTTTTATTTATTTATTTATTTTGGGTGGGAGTGGGGGGTGTCACAGCTTGCATGTGGAGGTCAGAGGACAACTTGCCGGAGATGGTTCTTACCTTCCACAATGTGGGTCCCCGAGGTTTTCGGGCTTGGTGACACTTTTTTCTGCCGAGCCATCACAGCAGCCATGACCTACCTTCAAAAAAAAAATTTTTTTTTTTAAATCCTTATTTAACTGGGCCTAGTGATGTACCTCCCAGCACTTGGGAGGTAGGGGCAGGAAGATCACAAATTTAGACCCAGCCTGGACTCCGTAGGAAATCTTATCTCAAATTCTCCCTCAACAAGGATTCATAGGTAGGGGCTGGAGAGGTGGCTCAGCAGTTGAGGGTGCTTGCTGTACTTCCAAAGAACCACACTTCATTCCCAGCACCACAGCAGGAGGCTCCTCGGCTCCAGTAACTTCAGCTCCAGGGAATCCATCACTAGCTTCTGGCCTTCCTGGGTACCCTCACTCATGGACTCAGACACTCTCAGACACTCTCAGAATTCATGTTTTTAAAGACTATCATTCTCACACAGGGAAAATGGGCCAGGCATGGGAATTTTGTCTAGCTGGCCACACGCTGGCCTGCCTAGCCCTGTGCTTTGAGCAGAGGCAAGAATGAACGAGATGTTAAGGCTTGGTTAGCACCGATTTGTCTCTCTAGTGCTTGGAAGGATGAAAAGGCCATCAAAAAGAAAGGGCATGAGAAGAGATTACAAAAGGCACAGCTTCCCACAATGTGATGGGTCCCACTCTGCCTAAAACAGTTTCCTGGAAAACTCAAAGTTCTTTCAAACAATAAGTTGTTCCTACCACGTTCCAAGGGAAGCGAGGTTCATATTCTTTTTGAGGAACCTGTGTCCTTCCAGTGGTAAATGGGGACACCAGGGACTTCTGGGCTTCCCACTGAGGGGCAGTCTGGACTTCCCTGGTGTCTTACCCCATGGATCTGGATTCTTTGCCTGTTCAGCGTGGTCAGTGTTTAAACGGACCACCATGGCGAAGAAAAAGTAGTGTGTGGCTCCTGGCCTGAGAACTCTGGTTCCTTGTCTTTGTAGACCCTGAAGAAATCTCTGTTCATGCTGAGAGAGCTCACCCACACCTTCAGGTGAGGCACTCTTCCGCATCCCTGCTTCCTGGGCCCACTGAATTGGGTGTGTGCACAGGATGTCTTCTCAGAGATGTCCAGGGGTAGACAGAGTCCTAGGCTGAGGTTTGGCTCCTGAATGGGTTGTGATCAAGACATAGAAACCAAGTCCCTCGTGCAGGTTTGCAGGCCAAGAGTGCATTGGTCAATGACTGTGGTGTCACCCAGTGGGCGTGGGAGAGGAGAGCTGTCCTTACAGACCACAGGAAACTGCGGCCATGCATCCTGAGTGTCCCTGTGTGTCCTTGACAGGTATGCTGTGTTCGGCTTGGGCTCCAGCATGTACCCTCAGTTTTGCGCCTTCGCTCATGACATCGACCAGAAGCTGTCCCAGCTGGGAGCCTCTCAGCTTGCCCCGACAGGAGAAGGGGACGAGCTCAGCGGGCAGGAGGATGCCTTCCGCAGCTGGGCTGTGCAAACCTTCCGGGTCAGTTTCCAGCCAGATCATACAATGCGATCATATGCCAAACACATCCGAGCCTGGCGTCCTGGGTGGCGTGACCTCTGCCAGGTGTAGGCCGGGGCTACAGGCCTGTCCTCTCAGGTCAAAGCAGCCTGCCCAACCCCCACTCCACCGAGAAGAGTGTCACCCTAGCGTGTTGCTCCAGGTGGCAGAGGCAGCTCCCTGTCCTGAACTTCTGTCTTCAGGGCTTTTCCTGCTGATAGCCTGGGCTACCTTGTAACCACGGTGTCTTGCTTCAGTCTCCCGGCTCTTCAGAGAAGAGCAAGAGACAAACTGCTAAGCTCTTGTGACCTGCTGTTATCTCCTCAAATCTTTACTTTCTGGGTTCCTCCCTGCTGGTGGAGGGAACGTATCACTGACATGAAAGAACAGCAATTGGAAGCCCAGAAGACTTGGTCCCAAGTCTCCATAAACTTTTCTATCAGGAAAGCAAAGCCCCAGGCCTCCCTGGCTATGTGGGAAGAGATTTGTGATGGTGGCTTTACTGTCTATTATAACAGCACTAACCACTGTGTGCCGAGCCTAGGATTCTCTGAGCTCTTCCAGTCCGCAGCAGATGACACGCTTTGGTGTTCTGAGATGTAGCCCTTCAGTGTTTGACCAGTGGTGACGGGTGGTGACGGTGATGATGAATGCCATTCTTCCTAACTTTCCAGGCCGCCTGTGAGACGTTTAATGTTCGAAGCAAACATCACATCCAGATTCCGAAACGCTACACTTCCAACACAGTTTGGGAGCCACAACAATACAGGCTCACCCAGAGCCCAGAGCCATTAGACCTCAACAAAGGTACCAGCCCCTCTGTGCCCTTCTGGTCTTTCTTGCCTGGGTTGTAGCTATCTGAGCCCTGAACCAGTAGTCAAGGAGTCTGCCATGACCTTCTGAAGGAAAGCCATGGGCTGGAACTGCCAGATGTCCGTCTTCCTGGCCGCAGAGCCTGTTGGGACAGGGCTTCAGGCTCTGAGGGAGAGCATGCCAGGAGGAAGCCCTGAGGGCGTAGCAGTGAGAGCAGGGAGCCAGGTTCAGCGGGGAGACAGTGCGGGCAACTCTGCCAGGCCCTGGGCCAGCTTCTTGGCCCATGTGAACTAGCCTGTGACACTTGGCCTGGCACTTGTCCTGTGACAAATGCAGACAAGTTAAAGTTCAAGGAAATGAGCCAAGTAGTGGCATGTGGGAAATACGGGGGTTGGGTTCAGTCTTCCACAGAGTGGCGCGTGCCACGGGGAGGCGTCTGAGGTGATTCAGGGGGCAGTGAAGTGGCTCATCTCTGCCCGCCCTGGGTGACATATTCTCAGTTCCCTGAGTCCAGACATCACAAAGGGACTTGCGTGTGAGGACAGGCCCTGCTTCATCTCTTTTCTCCTACAAATCCCAAATCCCTAAATCACATAGCTGTCCTGAGACTTTCTGTGTTTTAATGTCTAAATCGAATCTCCCAGTACTTCTGAGCCTTGAAGCCACTGTTCAACTAGGATCTTTTTGTTGTTTGGTTTTGGTTACTGTTTTTTGTTTTGTTTTGTTTCCTCTGTGTGTGTATAGAGGCAGGCAGCTGAGACAGGGTTTCATGTAGCCAAGACTGGGTCTCAGACTTGCTATATGGGCAAGAATGGCCTCAAACTCCTGATCTTCCTGACTCTACCTTCAAAGTGTTGGGCTAACAGACCTGTGTCACCACATCCACCCAGGCCCGGGGTCTTTACATGTGATTCCAAAATAATAGTGATCCTGCCTCGGGATACCAAGGGCGAGGGAAGCATGCAGGGACCATCAACTCGGTATGTGGGGCTCCCCCCACCAGAGCACAGGGGCCATCTCAATCTGTCTCCTCAGCCCTCAGCAGTATACATGCCAAGAACGTGTTCACCATGAGGCTGAAATCCCAGCAGAATCTGCAGAGTGGGAAGTCCAGGTAAGGATGGGCAAGGGCTGCTTGGCTGGTGTCCCAAGGTTGCTCTGGAATGGATAAAGGACCAGATCGAGTCAGTCTGTGCTTGGGGAGAGGGGAGAAGTGCCCACTGAAGAATGTCACCGTTGGGACCAGCAACTCTGCTTGTCCTTGGCATCTGTGCCTTCGCCCAGTTTGGGAACTAGGTGTCTGCCTTGTTGGCGCTTCCTCCTCTCTGAACACTTGCTAAGAGTGACCAGGGGAAACATAGACCACTTGAGTCTTCAGACCATTTGTGAGAATATTTGACAAGGACAGAAACTTCCCAGCCAGGCAGATGAGGGTTGTGGGCTATCTGTAGATTTTTTCCGTGTTCTCCTTCCTCTCCTTTGCTCCTGTCCATTGACCTCAGGTCTAATGAGAACAGGGTTTGTTCTGGAGACAAGGGAAGGCTACCTCCTATGCCCACACACCCTGAGTGAGAGTCTTCTTGTGGCAGAAGTGTGGCCAAGCCCTCCATGCTCTAAGGAGGGCTGTGGCCCAAGTCCTTTGAGAAACTACGGAGCTCTGAGGGTCCCCAGCTGAGGGGATGTCTTGTCACAAACTCTGGCTGGTAACCAAGGCTGGAGGAAGCCAGCAGGAAGGCGTCAGGAGAGCACTTACTTGAGGAGCCTGGCAGTTACCCAAGGCCTCCCTTTTCTTCTGTAGCCGTACCACCCTCCTCGTTCAACTCTCCTTCGAGGGCAGCCAAGGCCCCAGCTACCTGCCTGGGGAACACCTTGGGATTTTCCCAAGCAACCAGACTGCCCTGGTGCAGGGCATCTTGGAGCGAGTTGTGGATTGCCCTGCGCCACACCAAACTGTGTGCCTGGAGGTTATGGATGAGAAAGGTGAGACCCGGAGCCCCAGAAAAACCTTTACTCTCCCCTCACTCCCATCCCTGAGGACGGGGCCTAAGTCTGTCCCGGTCTACTCCAGTCCCAGCTCACGGGAGAAGCTCTGCCTCTAATGGTAGTGGTGTCCCTGTGAGTGTGTGCCCCTGGCCTCAGAGAAGCAAGACCTGGCAGTGTCCACCATCCAAGGGAAACAGGAGTCAGCCTGAAACTTAGAGACAAGAGACCCGAGGCATCCCTGGGGCTGGAAAAACGCAGATGTGGTTCAGATGAGAGGCCATTAATGATAAAGTCCTTGTCTCTAGAAGAAAGTGGGGAGAGGGAAGAGGAATAAAAACAATGTTCTTGGGGGAGCAGCCTTACCAGGCCACAGAGAAAGACAATGCAGCCAGTCCTGATGAGACCTGATAAGCTAGGGTCAGATGGAAGGAGAGGACCCCCCCATCAATGGGGGGAGATGAGGGAGGGAGGGTGGCTTTGGGAGGGGACAAGAGAGGGGGCTGCAGCTGGGAAACAAAGTGAATAAACTGAATTAATAAAAAATTAATTAATTAAAAAAACCAATGTGCTAACACGCACTAAACTTAACCTGTGGACTGGGCACTATGCCAACTGTTTCCCAGAGGTGGTTTTTACTCGTTGCCGGTGTCAGCCCAGACTTTTGTCATTGTATCTGCTTCTCAAGGAAATGGCTGGAGGTCACAGAGTTCAAACACTCACCTGGGAAGTGGGGAGCCAGGGTTTGAACCTGGGCCATGCTGTGACTCCCTGCATGCTGTCTCTTGGGACTCCTGAAGCCTGGCCACCTCAAGTTATCCTGATCTGTTCACCCAGAGCCTCTTGCTTTAACACCCCGGGGGGGCTGTAGCCATTTCTAAAAGAACAACAGGCTCTGGGGTGTACCTCAGTCTCCAGTGGTCTTAGTCACCGAGTTTGTGGTTCACCTGAGGGTGTCAGAGACTCAAGCATGGGCCACAGAAGAATGCGGCTAGTCTATCAGGGTCAGTACGGGTGCCCACGTGGGGGTGATTAATCAGCCTGCTCCGGCAGCCCTGTTTCAGCAGCAACTCCTGGTCTTTATTCTTTCTGGAGCCAAGATGTCAGAGACTTCCCCTCCTTGCATGCAGAGGGAGGGTAGGCACTGTTTGAGAGTCAGGACCCAAGCAGGGCCTTTCCCCATTCTGACATCTTTCTTCCTTCTGTTCAGGCAGCTACTGGGTCAGAGACAAGAGGCTGCCCCCCTGCTCGCTCAGCCAAGCCCTCACCTACTTCCTGGACATCACTACCCCGCCCACCCAGCTGCAGCTCCACAAGCTGGCCCGCCTGGCCACGGAAGAGGCCGACAGGCGGAGGCTGGAGGCCTTGTGTCAGGTGAGGGTCTGGCTGGTGGGTGAGGTGGGGGCATTTCTTAGAGGGCAGGAACAAAAGCCCAGAGCCGAGTTCAGCCTCTGAGTCCCCGGCTGTGGTTGTGTGTGTCTGGTGGGGGCGAAGCATCGTCTGCTGCCCGGTCTCTGATACAGTATACAAGTGAGTAAGTTTCTCTGAGAGCCGGTATGAGGAAACCAGTGTTCATTACTTGTCCCATTCCTGTGACAAGATACGTGACAGGAGCAACTTAAGGAAAGGAGGTTTGATTTTGGTTCCTGAGGGTCCAGTCCATCATGATGGGAATCACAACAGCAGGAGTGTGGGTGGCTGGGCACGTCGCTCCGGGGTGAGGAAGAACAGAGAGGTCGATGCTGGTGCTCCCCTCACTTTCTCCTTCTCATTTGGTCCCAGCCCATAGGAACTCAGGGTGGCTCTTCGCCAGTCACACCTCTAGACACACCTCACAGAAGTGTGTTTCCATGGTGACCCTAAGTCTAGTCAGGTTCACAGTGAAGAGCGGTCATCACACAGCCAAAGTGCGCTTCCTTGGGATCTGGCTACAGGGGGCGGCCGTCCATTGTGTATATAATAATGTAATGGCAGATGGGGGGCTAAGCTGAAAATGACGTAATGGCAGGTGGGCAGCTGAGTTAGTAATGAGTCAGTGATACTTGAAGTCATTGGTAACTTCCCAGTTCATGTCTTTGTAAGAGGCACTGGATACAATGTCACTGGACACATTGTTATGATCTCAGCAACCCTGTGGGAAAAGTTGTATCAGACGACTCCACAAGGACTAAAGGTTAAGCTAGCAGGAACATCTGGCCATGATCGGAACCCAGATCCAATTGGTTCCAAATTATAGTATAATAAGGAAGTATATTATAGTATAATAAGCCCGGCTGGGCATGGTGGTGTGATCTCAAGAGGCTGAGGCAGGAGGACAGTGAGACAGAGACCAGCCTTGGCCAACAATGAATTCAAGGCCAATGTGAGTTAGGTAACAAGAGCACGTCTCTATTGCCATCCCCAAAGAAAGTGCACCGAGCCCTGTCTATGAGTTGCTGATTTGGGGGAGGTTTTAGTGTCTTGATTTTTGGCTTTGTTTTGTGGGAACTAGGAGTTTGCCAAAGACCTTCACACATGCCAGGCAAGTGCTCTACCCCTGAGAGAAACCCGTCTCTCCTTTTTATTCCGAGGCAGTCCACGCTTGCCCTCAAATCTGTAACCCCCGCTGGCCTTAATCTTGGAATCCTCCTGCCTCCCGCCTTCCAACCAGCTGGGGCTGCAGTCCTCCCTCACCGCCATTGATCCTCCCCATAAGAGATCTCTAGGAACAACTGAGAAAGGCTGCTAGCTGCCTCAGGTCCTTGCTTCCCAACCAACATAGTGGCCTCAGCACCCTGGACAGCGCCCGGACAATGGCCTGTTGTTGAGTGACTGGATGGATGACGACTGGGTGGGACAGCTCCTTCTCCCACACGTCTCCCAGTCCCTCACGCTGCCCTTGGCTTTCAGCCCTCAGAGTACAACGGCTGGAAGCTGAGCAACAGCCCCACATTTCTGGAGGTGCTGGAAGAGTTCCCGTCACTGCGTGTGCCTGCCACCTTCCTGCTCTCACAGCTCCCCATACTGAAGCCCCGCTACTACTCCATCAGCTCGTCCCAGGACCACACCCCCTCGGAGGTCCACCTCACTGTGGCCGTGGTCACCTACCGCACCCGAGGTGAGGCAGGCAGACGCCGGTGTCACCTGCACCTCTTACTTCTAGGGCAGCTGTCCTAGATTGCCCTCTGCTGCTGTGATAAACGCCATGGAGGTCCAATTCAGGGGGAGAAAGGGTTTGTTTAGCTTACAGGTGACAGTCCGTCATCGAGGGAAGCCAAGGCAGGAACCGTGGAGGAACAAACACTGTTTGTTCCCTCTGGCTCGCTCAGCTACCGAGTTAGCTTATACAACTCAGAACCACTACCCGGAAACAGCACTGCCCACAGTGGGCTGGAATCTCCTCCATCAATTAGCAGTCACGAGAACGCCCCGCACACGTGCCCACAGGCCATTCTTGTGGCAAGTCCTCAACCGAGTGTCTCTTTCCCTGGGCCTGTCCGGGTGATGACACAGATGGACCGCAGCAGCTGTTTAACACCCTGAGACTTGTCTCTTTATCAGCTCCGTGCTACAGTGACAGCCACCGGCCAGAGCTGTCAGCAGTGTGGGAAGCTGCGTAGGGGACATTGTCCTGAAGCAGGCATGAAGCACGCTCCTTAGTTACCTTCCATGACTGTGGGAGATGGCCTCCAGGCCTCCATGTGCCTTTACAAGGGAGGAAGAAAGAGTCTCAGAGAAGTGAACCCACTTTTCCTGAGTCACACTGTTAGCATCCAAGTCCACCATGATTTCAGCCACCTGCTCCTTCTTCTTTTCTGTGACTCTTTGTCTGTGATGGCAAAGGGAGCAATTGCTCACCAGGTTGCTCACAGCCTTCCCTGTTCTGTGTGGACAGTTGGGAGAGAAGGTATCTCCTCATTCAAGAACTAGGCACCCAGGGGGGCTTGGCAGTGTAGGAAAAGCGCCGAGCTGGGCTGCATGAAGGCCAGAGGAGCTATTGGTCACGTCTGCACTGTCCTTTGCAGATGGTCAGGGTCCCCTGCATCATGGTGTCTGCAGCACTTGGATCAGTAGCCTGAAGCCCCAGGATCCTGTGCCCTGTTTCGTGCGAAGGTAAGCACGCCCTCAGGGCCCTTTGGAGCCCCTGGTGCCTGGAGAGGCTGCCATACAAGGGAAGGTTCAAGGACAGAGTGCTCCCTTTGGCCCATGAAGGTTGGGGGAGGGGCAATCCAGGGACTCCTCATTTTACTATCTGGCTACAAGATCCCTGGCAAGGGTAACGGTGATGATTGTGGTGAGATCCAGAGTGCAGCGAGACTGGTCCTTTCACCAAAGAGCTCGAGTGTGGGAGGATGGCCTGCCTGGGCAGGGAGGATAGACCTGTGCACAGGGCTTGGGGGTCAGTGGTTCCCTCCACCCTGACAGTCCCGCCGTGCCAGATGTCCCGCCCCCAGCCCTATCCTGGCTCGGGGTGTCTGAAGACCGAGGTCTCTCTCCTCCTGTCTCCCTGCAGCGTCAGTGGCTTCCAGCTCCCAGAGGACCCCTCCCAGCCTTGCATCCTCATTGGGCCTGGCACGGGCATTGCCCCCTTCCGAAGTTTCTGGCAGCAGCGGCTCCATGACTCCCAACACAAAGGTACAGCTCTCAAGAGGAAGGCGGTGTGCCAGGATCTCGCCATTACACAGGCACAGGCACACCAACTTATAACACTGTAACCTTGTTCATTTTTAATGTATTTAGAGGGGTGTCCTGATGCACCTGTGGAGGTCAGAGGTCAAGTTGCCTCTCTGCTCCCACATCATAGGTCCCAGGAATCAAACTCAGTCTGTCAGGCTTGATGGCAAACACGTCTGCCTGCTGAGCCGTCTCATTAGCCCGTTCTGCCAGGTTTTAAATGCTGGCCTCGTTGTCGGCAACCACCCATTAAATAACCCATAGGGTAAACCGGTGAAGAGGTCCTCAGCGTTCAGAGATGAAAGTAATAGAACGTAGATGAAGACAGTTTCTCTTCATTGGAGAAACAGCCTAGGAGAAAGGACGCCTCTATGCCTGGAACCCTTCGAAGGAGGCTTTTGTGGAAGGAACCTTTAGCAATGTTTGACCTTCAAGACCCTGAAGTCCAGCACAGCATCAGGAGGTTGTTGAGATGTCCTGGACACCTGAGGCCTCACCACCTGCACTTGGTGTGGCATCTGGGTCAGGAGAGATGATGTCCACATGAAAGCCACAGAATTTTTGATATTTCACTAAAATAATATTCTTAGCATGTTACACACACACACACACACACACACACACACACACACACACACACACACGCACCTATATGTATTTAAGACAGGGTCTTGGTATGTAGCCCTGGCTAGGCTGGCTCCCTAAAGGCTCGCCTCAAATTTATAGCAATCAATCCTCCTGCCTCTACTTCCCAAGAACTGGCTATAATAATATTTTAAAAGAAAAAGTAAAATGTAATGGCGCATAAAAGAAAGAGCAATGTGTGGGCATAATCGTAAGTGCTCCTGAGCCACGTTTCTCAAGAGTGCCTCCACGAACTGTAAAAAAAAAAAAAAACGGGAAAATACGGTGGGCACCTGGTGGGCATGGCTCTCCCTCTAGTGGCCACTGTGGTAACTGCACCCTCTGGATCTTAAAAGGACTCAAAGGAGGCCGCATGACCTTGGTGTTCGGGTGCCGGCACCCAGAAGAGGACCACATCTATCGAGAAGAGGTGCAGGAGATGGTCCGCCGGGGAGTGCTGCACCAGGTGCACACAGGCTACTCCCGGCTGCCCGGCAAGCCCAAGGTAAGTGCAGCCACCCAGCAAGGCGGCAGAGCACACATGATGCCCACTGCCTCCCTGAGCCTTTCACGCCCTCCGCGTTGAAGTGGAGCCCGTTGCACAGTCTCCGAGTGATATGAAGAGCAGTGGGATGAGAAGACCCAGCCCAGAGAGGTTTGAGATTTGCACTGTAGCTCAATCTCCACAGTGCATTCAGCTGCCCGGGGATGCAGGGCTGTGCCTGGAGATGTGGTCGGCTCTAGGCTTAGCTCGGCAAGCCTGGAGCGGGGAGCTGATCCCACCAGGGCCTCAGGTGGGCACTCTGCTCCAGCGGCATGAGCAGTCCGTACAGACGCTCAGCTCAGAACCTTGTGAACTTTCCCTGAGGACCCCTTTGGCTCCAATGGCTGGACCACTGGCCATCTTATATGAAAACGTAACAGAATCCTGACTCCAGGACCCTCTTTGTAAATGGGGAGCCTGGGAGCCTATGCCCCAGCCACAGATCAGAGCTGGGCCTGATACATACTCAGAAGCACCTTTTTTCTGGGGTGTAGGCAAGCAGATCCCAGAGCTCTGGGCAGGGTCATTAGCTTGATGGAGGTGTCTCTGAAGTGTGGTGGACCCAGGGAAGATCTGTGGGTTCCGTTGGCCAGGATTGGCCAAGATGTTTGTGCATCCTGAGCTGAGGTCCTGGCTGAGTCCTCAATGCCCCCACCCCCTCCCCGCCAGGGCCACTGTGCCTGAACACAGTGAGCTCAGCAGCTAAGGCTGGTCCCACCTTGTCCTCTGCTCTTAGGTCTACGTCCAAGACATCCTGCAGAAGCAGCTGGCCAACGAGGTACTCAGCGTGCTGCACGCAGAGCAGGGCCACCTGTATGTTTGTGGAGACGTGCGCATGGCCCGGGATGTGGCCGCCACGGTGAAGAAGCTGGTGGCCACCCAGCTGAACTTGAGTGAGGAGCAGGTTGAGGACTATTTCTTCCGGCTCAAGGTATGGAAACAGGGCTGGAAGGGACCCTAGAGAAGGGTGTAGGCTCAGATCACATGCCATGGGAACCAGGACCAGAGCCCCAGATCTGGGGGGGGGTGCCCAAAGACCCTCTGCACCACTACTGAAACCTGGGGCCGACTGGCTGGCTGGGCTCCTGGAGGCCAGGCTCTCCGTTACACGCACCGGCTGCCAGCTAGCTGAGAAATCAGGCCAGCGTGTTCCGCTTCTCAGAGCAGTCTCTGCTCGTCACTCCCCTGCAGATATTACCCGTAGAGCAGAGCAGGGCTGGGGACACTGGGACAGGAGGCCTGTCCCATACTGGCTATGAGAAACTGCTTATTTACTGCAGGCTGCTGGCTGGGCGCCTTCATTCCTCGCAGGAAAGACTCTTGGTAACAGGGCCTGCCCCTTGCCGGGTGGTCATCAAGGATTGTCCTGTGACATTTCCTTCTGCCCCTCTAAGGGCTTTACGAGGGAAGAATGGCTGTTTTATGTCATTTTGCAGGAGGAAGTTGGCTGGTGCCACAGCAATGTATGTGAGAGCCCAGGCTCATGGCCTCTTTTCTCCTTTTTCCTCTCTGTCTCTTTGGTTCCTGAACCTGTCTTTAAGGCTCAAACTTACATACCACATTTATATTAAGCTCCTACTGTGTTAGAGATTAAAAAAAAAAAAGCAGTTAACAAAACAGGTTTTAAAAAAAAAAGGTCAACGTCATGATGGTTACAGTGAACACCTGTACTCCCAGCACTAGGGACGTGGAGGCAGGAGGATCGAGAGTTCAAGGTTATCCCTTGGTTATACAAGTCAGCCAGTCATAGAGACAGCCTGGGCTACATGCGATTCCGTCTCAAAAATACAGAGGCAAAAGCCCTACCTAAATGGAGCTAACACTCTGGCAGAGTGATGAAATAAAATACACAGAATAAGCAAATGCTTTGGGTACGAATTAATCAAAACAGTGGCTCAGAGCTGGGGCGTGCATCATTTCATGAGGATGTTTGGGGAAGGGGTCATGAGGAGGTGACATTTGAGGAGAATACCCCCCCCAAAAAAAAGGTAGAGGAGCCTTGTGCACAGTGGAGACAGAGGTCTGGTCTGTTCTGTGGGGCAGCAGCATGTGCAAAGGTCCTGGGGTGCAGATTATTCCAACAGGTGATAACCAGCACGGACTTCCCAAAATGGCGTTCCGTGCGTGTCAGATGCGTTCGTGGATGCCTGACATCACAAGGGTTGCAAGGAGCGGGTTGGGCAGAGGTGGTACACACCTGTGAATGCTGAGGCTTTGAGGAAACTGAGGCAGGAGAGAGGCAAGGGCAAGTCGGTCTGGGCTACCTGGGGCTTCAGAGATGGCTCAGCGGTTAAAAGCGTGCTGTCCCTGCAGAGGACCTGCCTGTAACTCCAGCTCCGGGGGGTCTGATACCCTCTTCTGACCACTGAGGCCACAGCCCTCATGTACACATACAGCGACACACACACACACACACACACACACGAAAATAAAAATTGTAGCCAGACATGGTGGCACACACACACCTTCAATTCCAGCACTCAGGAGGCAGAGGCGGGAAATAAAATCCTTTTTTTTTTTTTAAGTTAAAAAGAGGAAACAAGAACTGGAGATGTAGCCCGACCTCGATTAGTATAGAAAAGGCCCAGACTTGATCTCTAGCACCAAGGGGAAAAAAAGATTGCAAGGCCAGAACACTCGGGACACGTTTCTGGGTCCACGGAGAGCAGCAGGTGGCTTTACCGTAAGGTCCCTCAAGGAGCCCTCAGCCTGCTGCTGTGGGCTGTGACTTCAAGACCCGGGGAAACAGAGGCACACGCGGCCCGCCCCACTCCTGCTGAGCTCAAAGCTCACCTCCTGCCGTGCCGTGTGGGATGAACACTAGGCGGGTGGTGGGGCTGCCAGCCATCCGTGAAGTGTGGGAGGAGGCCGAGGTGGGCCACACGCAGGGCTGAGGGGAAGCCACACCCGGTGTAGGGGCAGCATTCCGGACAAGCGGGAAGGCACAGGGCCAGCGAGTGCCCTTGTCACCAGGAGGCTGCTGCAGCTCCAGGGTTTTGTCCCAGCAGTGACCTAGAGGTGACTGGGCCAGAAGGGTGACACATTGACCTCTCTTTCTCCTCATAGAGCCAGAAACGTTATCACGAAGACATCTTCGGGGCAGTCTTTTCCTATGGGGTGAAAAAGGGCAGCGCCTTGGAGCAGCCCAAAAGCACGAGGCTCTGACGGCCCAGGAGGAGTTACAGCTTCTGGCACAGAATTCAGTGATGGACTCAGCTCCCCGGCTGGCCAGAGGCCTGTCACGACAGAGAAACACAGTTTTCCCCCAACCCCTCACTCACTTCATCCCTCTCTCACCCCCTGCCCCGTACCAAGTAGTGGACTACCTGAACTTCTCTGTCCTCTCCTCTCCTCTCCTCCTCTCTCCTCTTCTCTCCTTCCCTCCCCTCCCCTCTCCTTCCTTTCCCTCCCTTCTCCTCTTCTCTCCTCCTTCTTTTCTCTCCCTCTCCTTTCCTGGACCATTGGAGCTGTGAGCAGAGAAAAACGAACCTCCTGATTGAAGCACTTTGGGTGACCACCAGGAGGCGCCATGCCACCCCTCTAATATTTAGCTACATTATGTACAGTTATTTATACTTTATATTTAAGAAAACAAATATCTTTGTCTACTCCCAAGGAGCACTTAGGCCTTCCCTGTATATTCCTCGATGAAAAATATTTATATAAAATGCATTTTATTTTAATCACCCTGTGCGTTTGATTGACTTTTGTAGTGAAAGCAATATCTGGGTTGAGGTTGGTGAGCGCCACAGCCTGGACGATGATGCCACATGAGGGATCATGCTAACCAGATCCCCAGGCACAGCAGATGGAGTTTGTGTTTGTCTGAAGCCCTGTGGCCCTGGCAAGGTGGCCCAGATCAGGGCCTGGAGCTGTGTGTCACACACAAGGCTCCTGCAGGGTGTGGTGAGACCCGGGGTTCTTCATGGTGGCGGGGACTTCCTGAAGACCTTCTCACCCTGTCTTAGAAAAATGACATGCCTGGGCACTGAGGATGTAGCTCGGTTGGCAGAGTGTTTGCCCGGCACACACAAAGCTCCGTATAACCTTGGGCATGGTGGCCCACGCTTGTAATCTCAGCAATTAGGAGGTAGAGGCAACAGGATTTGAAATCTAAGATCATAGGCTTCAAATACAGTTACATGGTGGACTTGAGAGCATCTTTTAAAAAAGAGAAAAAGTGTGTGTTGGTTGTGCTCCATGACCCGTTTAAGGAGAGTTTAGCAGCTATGACCTGGGCAGGTCACAGTTCCTTGCTGTGACACCTTGATGGGAAAGGGTACCACCACCTTCTCCTGCTGTGGAGGCCAGGAGCTCCTGTTTGCACCAGCCAGCATAGCTCCTTACCAGACAGCCTCATTGCTGTTCCCTGCCCTGCACCAGGATGGGGGTGAACTGGGGGTCCTGCCAGCTTCCCTGGCCCTCTTCCCCAGCAGATGAAGCAGAAGAGGCAGGAGTGAGGGGCCCACCAGACTCTCATTGCCCATGGAAACCCCCTGCCCCTGGCAGTAATGCACAGCTGGTAAAGTCTTCTAGGATCCACTTGGCAAAGTCTCTCTCTGCTTTGGCAAGGTTCCAAGATCCAGGGTAGGATCTAGGACAGGATGCAGAGTTCCCCGTTCACTTTATCTCTTGGGTTGACGAGCTGGTGGCACAGGCAACTGATCAGCAATGGATTATGAAAGATGATTGAAAGAAAAAGAAATAGGAGAAGGAACCCAAGATTCCTTCTCTAGGTCTGGGGCTGGCTACTCTGCTATTAAGGAGGAAAACTTCCACTGGTCACCTTTTCTCCTGCAGCCAGAACTGCAATAGGCGGCTTCTAGCCAAAACTGCAAGGGGTTGTAAAAGGGGCTTTTGATCTGAGATTAGCTCCTGCCCAGGGCAGGCCACTGAGGAGGCCTCCACAGGCTAAAGTAAATCTTTTCCTGCTTATCCTACACTGATAGTTCCTGAATCACTGTTAACTTGTTTGTAAATCAATAAAAGAAAAATGGGGGAATAAAGTAAGCAAAGACCATTCACGCACACATGCTCAAGAAAAAAGATGAAGAAGTTAAGAACTTTAACTTCAATGAAGTCCCACAAGCTTACATATGACGATGGTGTTGATTTCTGCTAGCGTCTCCTCTGCAGAAACTGCAGCAAGTTTAGGCTGCCAGTTCCATAGCGTCAGCCCACACATACACACAGACAAACAATCAGACATATAGACCTGTACACATGCATGCACACATTCAACGGACAATACAAAAGGAGCTCCTCCTTACATACAAATAGACAATTGACATATGCTCATGTAACATATGTACAAAAAACAGACAGATGGATGTATTTACATGTAAACACATCTATATACATATTTACAACTCATGCATGAAGCGAATTCCAGCCAGCTTTCATTCAATGGGCTTCCACCACTGGGCTTCTGCCAACCCTGTGTGTGAGTGTCTGTGTGTCTGTCTGTTTGTTTGTGTTTTGCCACTGTTTATTGTATTATATAGCCTTTATACCTGAGAGAAAGCTCCCAGAAAAGGAATTACCTCATAGTCAAAAAGACAATTAATCACAAAAACAGATGAAATCTAAAAAGCAACAGGTTACATGTTTTTAAACTAAACATTTCTTATCTATGTATCCATTACATACGTTCAAAGTGAGTTCAGAGTGACAAAGCTTGACAAGGCCTAAAGGTTAACAGGGTCTAAAAGGTAAAAGAATATATGTCTTTTCAGTTAAGACTTACCTGGCTACACATTTTTCAGCTATGTTTGGGGGTGATAATCTTATCTGTCTTTCATTCCAAGAAACAAAGTAAATTTAAAATGGCAGTATATAATACCATAAGGTGCCAAGGTATAAGGAATTACAACAGAACAATTTGTACATAACGACATCAAAGTTTGTAGTCCTGTTATAATTTGGGTTCATGGGAAGTTTAAACCAACTTGTTTATATTTATGGTGTATACCAGGATTTGTGAGTGAAGGCTCTCTGAGGCTACAATTCTGCCTTAAGACTGTCTCCTAGTGAGGTATCTGGAGGTCCACAAAAGGTATTTATTGCAGCCATAAACTTTCTAAAGTTGTTTTAGAGGTTCTAAAACAAGCTAAGCTAGGTGTGACGATGTGTACCTGCCATCAGCTCTGGGAAGGTATGACAGGCAGATTCCTGAAGCTCACTGGCCACAGGCCCAGTCAATCACTGAGCTTCAGGTTCAATGAGAGACCCTGTCTCAAAAGGTAAGGTGGACAGATGTCAAGGAAGATAACTAGGCTGGGTGGTGTTGACACACAGGCAGAGGTAGGCAGATCACTGAATTTGGGGCCAGCCTGGTCTACAGAATGAGTTCCTGTCTCGAACAAATAAACAAATGAACAAGACACTCAAATTGGCGTCTGGCGTCCACACACAGGCACGCATATTATCACTCACCTGCGTGTCTAGAAACATGTACACACCACACAGACATACACAGACTCTGGCTTAGTAAGTCTGGGAAGGACTAAATGCTGCTTTTTCTTTCAGTTGTCTTTTTTGTGAGACAAGGTAGCCCAAGCTGGTCTTGAACTTGCCATCCTCCTGCCTCAGCCTTCCAGATGAGCTGCTGCATTTCTGACCAGCTCCCAGGTGTTGCTCATGCTGCAGATCTGAGGGCTCCACCTTATGCCCCACCCACCCTGGTTCCAGATCGATGGGAGCCTCAATGAGTTAGCAGGACTGGGGTGGGGGTGTCCCTCATGTGGCAGGTCCCCACCCCAACCTCCTCTGCTGAAGATCCCACAGAAGATCAGCTCTTCCTGACCCCATGGCCTCCCCTCTCACCTTCTCACCCAGCGCAAGTTGCCGAGGCTCCCAGGGCCTCTGCCCAGCACCTCCCCCACCTCAGGAGCATGAGGCTGTTCCTGGTTTACACACAGAGGCCAGCATTCCTATCAGAAACCCTGGGCCCCAGGTCCCACCCATTTTTCTGGCACCTTGTGGAGTCTGGGAGGCAGGTCCCCTGTAAGCAGGTGTGGGCACCTACCTGTCTTTCCCCCATTCCCTTCAGTGAGTTCCAAAATGTCCCAGACCCATTCAGTAACCCAGGAATCTCACATGTGTGTGCAGACAAGCATTATTATTTCTTTATTTTATGGACACAGGACAAGGATGGGGAAGAGCTAACAAGGACATTCTGGTCAGTTGGAGGCCAGCAGGATGACATCAGGGTGGCCTTTCTGGAGGGGCAAAGGGAAGGAGGGATACAGGAAAAGGGACAGAGAGAGGGGCAAACCCCAGGAGGTCACTTCCCAGGGTATAACTAGCTTGGAGCAGTGGCTGGGGCTGTGGGCTGACAGCCATATGCCACATGGCCCAAGACACTCCCTTTGTGGAGGGGAGTGAATTGGGAATTTCACCTTCCAGGGACTCCTGTCAGTGAGGCTCTTCTGATGGGGGGCTTTGGGAAACTGGGGCTGAAACAGGGAAGAGGTAGCAAGACAGACAGGGTGCCCTAGCCCTCGTTCCTAGGCCAGAGACCTTGCCTATGGCTGCACGTGGGTCAGCTGGATGTCACCGGCCACTTCCAGATTGTTGATAGCTGCCAAGTTCATCAGACGGTGGGCATATTCGAACAGGTGCTGGCCGTTCACGGCCACCTTGAAGCAGTGACTCTCACACAAGATCCATACCTGGGCAGAGACACCACAGCAGGGAGCTTGAGAACCCAGGCTTGTGGCCCCCTCTCTCAGCTCTCTCCTTCCTTAGGAGCAAACTCTGGCCTCCAGCCAACCTGAATGGTCTGCCTTTCACTGAAGTGTTCCCTTTGCTCCACACACTAGCATTAGCTGGTCCCAAGCCTAGAATGGTGTTCCCCTCAAGCACACTTCCACGCTGGGAAAGTACTGGCTCACCCCTACGATGACCTTCCCAAGCCTCCCCTGCCTCCTGACCCCTGAGTCCCTCACCTCCAACTGAACCCTGGTGATGGGACTTGGCTCAGGCTATCTGTGTCTCCAGTGTTTCCATGCCTGGTCTCTACTAAGTCATTTTTAAAGAGACAGCTGACACAAATGTTAATGCGTGGTGACCCACGCCACCTCTGACCCTCACACAGCACTGTGTGAGGGCCAGCCTAACCCTCGTGTCCCCCTGGATATGAGCACTATCCCAAGCAGGCTGCAGACCCCACCATGGTCCAGCCTTTCTGCTCTGTGAGATCCAGTTTTGTTAGGTCTGTGTTCTCACTACATTAAAATCCAAGCTCAAGGGGCTGGAGAGGCGGCTCAGCAGCTCAGGCCATGGCTGCCCTTAAAGAGGACCTGGGTTCACTTCCCAGCACCCACATGGCAGCTCGCAACTGTCTGTAACTCCAGTTCCAGGGGACTGGTGCCTCCTTCTGACTTCTAAGGGCTGCATGCATGTACATGGTATGTAGAAGAATACTCATACATAAAAAAAAAAAAAAAAATCTCAGCAGGGCATGGCAGCTCATGCCTGTAATCCTAGCAGTCAAGAAGGTACCGTTTCCAGGTAAGGTTGGGAAAAAAAAAAAAAAAAAAAAGGCAGGTATGTTGCACATCTGTAATTACTTCCGGCACCTGAGAGGCAGGAGGATCAGGAGTTCAAGGCCAGCCTTGAATATATAGTAAGTTCGAGGCCAGCCTGGACTACATGTCTCAACAACAACAACAAAATGCAAGCTCCTTTTATGACCCACAGAGCCCTTCACTCTCAGCCTTGTGCCAGAGAATGCTGCCATTACATTTTCAAATGATGGCTGCACATTGCCCCAGGGGTGGGCTCCAGGCATTGATTTTCCTTATTTAAGCTCATTGGATAATCTGATATCATAATGAGGGTGGGTAAGGCCCGTTCAGGGTATCAGGCTTAAAGTTGCCAATCTAGTACAGCTTTCAGGGAGCCTCCCCCTCGGTCACACAGGCTCGAACAAGCAAAGGAGTGAATGGCAGCTCACTCTTGGGTTTGATTGGCACAAACTGGCTGTGTGACCTCATGCAAGTGACAGATCCTTGAGAGTTTATCTCAGAAAGCAGGAGTTTATCTACAGAAAGCAGGAAGAGGTAGGCCCCATAATGCAGGGCTGTACTCTAACCTATTCAGGAAACTGAGACAACAGAGTGGGTTCAAGACTAACCTATCAAGAACCCGTCTCAAAATGGAAGGGAAAAAAAGAAGGAAGAAAAAAATAGAAAAGAAAAGGAAAAAAGAAAAGGGGGCTGGGAAACGGGCGTGGTGGCTCAGGCCTGTGATCCCAGCACTTGTGAGGTTGATTGATCACCTGAGCTCTAGGCTACAAACCTGCCTACACAAACAAAAAAGGAGGGCTCGGTGCTACTGTGCTTGCCCCCGGCATGCAGACGGCTGGACCTCAGGCCCCAGAAGAAGGGGAAGTGAGCACAGCAGATACCAGCCCTTACTTCAGCGGGGACAGTACTCAGGAACTAATACTAGTTTGCACAGAGTCTCTCTTTTTGGGGGGTGCAGCCCTCATATCCCAGGCATCTGCCCCAGCCCAGCCCAGCCCCCGCACCCTCCTCGTGAACGCCGGCATCTTACTGTGAAGTTCTGGCCTCGGCTGAAGGGCATTTCCCCGGGCAGACTTCGCTCCTCGGGCCCCCAGGACTCGTTGATCTGGGTGTTTCGGACCACGGCTTGCTCATCGAAACGGGGGTTCAGGTGGAAAGCAATGTCAGTCCCAGCACGAAGGTTGATGTGGAACCTGGAATGGGCGGGTCACAGTGCACATAGACCCTGTTTGCCTGCTGAGCTCTGGGCTCGGCAACTAGCCACCTCCCCAGCTGGCTCAGGGCCAGAGAGCCCCGGGCACCTGCCTTACCTCGTAGCGTCTGGCAGGACCATGCCTGATATGATGATGGACTTGGACGGGTAAAGCCCACTTGGGATGAGGGCGATGAAAGGTGCAAGCTGTTGGGAGAATGAGAACAGGTCAGCAGCAGATGTGGACTAGGCTCCCGTGTCTATGGACTCTAAAGCCGTGCGCATGAGTACTGCATCTTCCGGAAGGAACCGGGTTCCTTTACTTGGTTCATCAAATGCCAAAGAAAATACATGAATAGCTGGTCCCCAGTTGACGGAAGGAATTGTTTGGGAAGCTGGGAGGTGTGGTCTGATTGGAGAAAGCTTTGAAGAAGCTTTGAAGTTTCAAATGATCTGCACTCTTCCCAATCTCTCTCTCTCTCTCTCTCTCTCTCTCTCCTACAAAATGTTAGGTCTCAGCTACTGCTCCAGTGCTATGCCTGCCTGTCTGCCATGCTCCCTGACATGATGGAATGGACTCTTTTTGTTTGTTTTTTGAGACACAGTTTCTTTGTGTGTAGCCTGGGCTGTTTGGGAACTCCCTTTGTGGAACAGGGCAGCCTTGAACTCACAGAGATCCGACTGCTTCTGCCTCTCAACTACTGGAATTAAAGGTGCGGGCCACCATGCCCGGCTGGCCGTGGACTCTTCAGCCGCACATTAAACTTTTCCTTCTCTAAGTGCCCCTGTCATGGTGTTTGACCACATCAACAGAAAAGTAACCAGGGCAGGTGTACAATCAATCTGCTCACGCTGAAGGGGCCATTTTAGAGGTGACAGCTCTCTTCAGCTGTCTACTAATTTACTATTTGAACTGTTCACCTGGGGGCAGGAACCTTCATCGATCGCGCAAGCTAGAGGATCGTCTCCCCAAAACCTCCCTTCACCTCTCACCCCGCCTAACCCAGGCCAAAGCTCCAGCTCTCCCTAGGAAACCACTTACATGGGAGGTGGGGTACCTCACAGGCTGGATTCCGTGAGTCTGTGGAAGAGAACAGGATTCCATGTACAGGTATGCAGGTGTATACAGGCGACACATACTTCAGGGGACCTCCGATATCCAGCCGCCTTCCAGGCCTCCCGCTCCCCTTCTGTCACACCAGCACTCCTGAACTTCTTACTGTTTTCCTGAGCCCGTTATGGCCCCTGCCTTTCAGCCTCTTCCCCCCAGCCTGGGGTCCCCTGCCTCCACTGTGCTCGGAGAAGGAGAGTTAGACTAGCTGTCCGTGGTGACTTGGGTTTGAGCTTAGTAAGAAAGCTAAGGGCTGGGGCCACCACGCTCCAGCCTGGGCAACGGGAGGACCAGTGTGACTGCCAGTCCCACACCTCTGAAGACTGTTTCTAAGTCTCTGTGTCCCACGGAGAGTTTGAGCTGCTCCTCTTCCTAGCAGGGGCCCATCCCCAGCTTTCTCCATCGTCTTTCTTAGGCACTTTGGTTCCAGCGTTGTGACTCTAAGGAATTCTGCTTTTGACTAAGGGAAACTGGTGGAGCTATGAGATAACCAAAAATTTTAGACTTACAGGGAACATCTGTCCAGGGGCGCTGTGAACTGTGTTGACAGTTTGATCCTGGGGAAAAGAAATGGGTGTGCGCCATTGTAAGGACCTGCCACCAGAGGGCGCTACTTGCTATCCACCCTTAAGCCTGAACCTTGAACTAGGAAGGTCATTCACCACAGCCCCTCCCAGACACCCACATACAACAGGAATGGGGTGAGGGATTTCTCTGCTGGAGGGGAAGAAGGATTCCGACTAGAGCCAGCCTTGCTTTGCCAGAGAACGAGGTGACTGTGTGGCACCCTCTGGGCCAAACGCGGCCTTTCAGGTTTTCTGACTTTCTGCTTTCACCTCCCCAGTGCTGGATTACGGCTGTGCACTATGCGGTGCTGAGGATCAAACTCGGGGCTTGTGTGCACTACTCAAGAACTCCACCAACAGAATTCCTCCCTGGCCCTGTTCCCCATTTGATCAGGGCCAGCAAGCCCACCTGCAGTCCCTTCCCACCAGCCTCCCTGAGGCCTGCTGAGTGGGGAGTGGGTGGAGCCTCCCTTATAGGGGAGGCGGAGCCTGCTTCCTCCCCTTAACCCATTAAGAAAAGGACCAAGAGGCTGCGGCAATGGCCCAGAGCTTAAGAGCACTGGCTGCTCTTCCGAAGGTCCTGAGTTCAATTCCCAGCAACCACATGGTGGCTCACAACCATCTATAATGAGATCTGGTGCCCTCTTCTGATGGGCAGGCCTACATGTAGGCAGAATAATGTACAGAAAGTAAATGAATAAAAAAAGAGCAAGGACTTACCATGGGTGCCTGAGCCTGATGGGCAGACTGAATGCCTGGAGACTGAAAAGCAGCAAGGGGAGAAGGGAGAAGGGAATGTTATCTATGGGGGTCACAGGGTCACGTGGGGTGAGAGGTGACTTCAACCTCCAGCTGTGCTCAGCTGCACCTTCCCAGACCTCCACCTCCTTCCTGAGCCTGCTGCACCAAAATTCCCACCCTCACACACATGTCAGGATTAATGAGAGAGGAACCTGACTGACTGCACAGCTTCTCTGCCCTCCTCCCCACAGCCCCACAGCGGGGAGAGCAGCACCCCCAGCTCCTCATTTTACCAGCCTAGTTGTGAGCTCCAAGGAGGGCAGCAGCCTTGACTCCCCTCCCTCTGCTGAGGCCCAAGGCTCAGACAGGTTAAGCCACTTGCCCAGGCTGGCCCAGGCACCGAGTGAGAAGATCCCAAATGGAGCCCGGCTCGTTCACAGTGTATCTACCACATCCTCTATCCTCCTCGGGCCAGGGCCAACACTGGGCTACCCCGCAAAGGCTTCCAGAGAGCCTCTGCAAGTCCTAGAGTCAGGATGGTGGAAGGCAAGTGCCTACCTAGGCCACCACGAAACACAACTGCCTGAGCGACCGACCGATAACTGCCTGCACGACCAACCACAGGGCTGCTGGCCTTTCCCTCCTCCTCCCATTCCACCCCCACTGCGCCAAACCTCTTCCCCTTTATTTGCTTCTTATTCTCCCTGGTTGTGTGAAAAAAAATCAATTTCCTGACCCCCTCTTGGGTACCAGCACCGTGTGAGAGGCTGCGTTACACAAATGAACAAACAAGCCACGGTGCCAGTCTTCCAGGGGCTCCCGGGCACGGAGAAGATGGGTGGCACGAGGAAGGAGCCCATACAAAGGGTGCAGGTCACAGCAGACCAGAACAAAGTCCGTCGTAACATGAGGTCAGAGAAAACTCTTGAGTGCCATTTAAACAGAGAATTACAGTGTAATTATTAGTTTGCCAGGGGCAGGGTGGCCAGAAGGGACAGCCTGTGCAAAAGAGAGATGGCCAGAGAGGGCTTTGAATGAGCCGTGAAGGTGACATGACTGAGTACGTGGAGGAAGTGAGACGGGGCCAGGCTAGGGAGCATGCTGTCTTGTGAGGGAGTTTGAGCTTGTATTGATTTATTATTTAGCTTTTTTTTTTTTTTTTTTTTTTTTTTTTTGAGACAGGGTCTCAACACAGGCAAGGCTAAGGGTGATTTTGAACTTCTGATCCTTCCAGACTCTGCCCCCAAAGCACTAGGATTACAGGCACCCACTAGGCTTTGAGTTCTGCTTAGGAAGAGTTTGGGCCCTAACCCTGAAGATTTCACAGTCGGGGAGGGTGAGATGAGGGGTGCTAGGCGAAGTCACCATGCAGTGGTGGCTGGGAGTGGATGGAAGGACCCAGGCCACGGTTGACGTGTGGGAGGAGTTACCACAGGCTAGACCTAAGGGTGGCTTTGCGGAGGGAGAGAGGAGGGTGCATGGGAGGACAACGGAGGGAGTGGGGACACAATTCTGGGAGCTGTTGAATGCAGAGGATCCTGTGTTGATGTGACGGGGCCTGGAGGCCCCTGGACAGCTTGTTGGTTGGGGTCAGCCTCTGGGGACCTATCCTCCGGGGCCATACACTTAACTCACTTGTGGTTTGCACCAGTTGGAGGTCCGCCGAAACTGGAAGGTCTCAGAGCATCGCCCCACAGAGGTGTTCTGTTAAAACAAAAGCACATCTGGGTGACAGAAAGCAGGAGGCAGGACCAAAGCAAGGGCAGGCAAAGAGTAAGGGCTGGCTCCCGACCAGAAATGAGGCCAGAGAAGGATTAGGTTGGCGTGAGCAAGGTCATGCCTTCCCTCTGCTTCTGCTCCTGCAGGAAGAGTCAGGAAACAGCAGACGTGAGATAAAGCCAGCATATCCTAGCTTTCCCGTTTTTCACATAGTAATTTTATATATTTATTTATTTACTTTAATTTACTTTATTGGATTTTTTTTTGTAACAGAATCTTATGAAGCCAAGGCTAGTCCTTAACTCACTATATAGGAGAGGATGAGGATGGCCTTGAACTCCTAAGCCCTCTGCTGTTGGAATTATAGGTCTGAGACACTGTGCCCAGCTCAACTTTCAGATATTGGCCACATATTAAAATTTTTAAACAGGGCTGCAAAGATGGCTTAGAGGTTAAGAACATTAGCTGTTCTTTCAAAGGTCCTGAGTTCAATTCCCAGCAACCATACGGTGGTTCATAACCATCTATAGTGAGACCTGGTACTCTCTTCTGGTGCACAGGCACACACGCAGGCAGAATGGTGTATAAATAATAAATAAATCTTTTAAAAAAATCAAAACAAAGCCGGAAAGTGGTGGCTCACACCTTTAATCCCAGCACTGTACTTGGGAGGCAGAGGCAGGCAGATCTCTGTGAGTTTAAGGCCAGCCTGGTCTACAGAGGGATCTGTAGGGCAGCCAGGGCAACACAGAGAAAACTGTCTCCAAAACAAACAAATAAAAAACCAAAAACCAAAAGAGTAAACAAGCCAGGTAGTGATGGCACTCAAAGGCAGAGGCAGGAAGATCTCTGTGAATTTGAGGCCAGCCTAGTCTAGACAGCAAGCACCAAAACCAGCCAGGACTCCATAGAGAGAGCCTGTCTCCATTGTTTTTTTAAACACAGCTGAATGTGGTCTTGTATGTCTGTAATCCCAAGCATTGAAGAGGCTGAGGCAGGAGGGTCACAAGGTAGAGCCAATCTGGGTTACACAGAATTCAAGGCCAACCTGAGCTGTATAGCAAAAACTCTGTCTTAAAAAAAAAAAGATTTGCCAGGCATATACCTACAATCCCAGCACTCAGCAGGCAGAGGCAGGCGGATCTCTGTGAGTTCAAGGCCAGCCTGGTCTACAGAGTGAGCTCCAGGACAGCCAGGGCTACACAAAGAAACCCTGTCGATAGATAGATAGATAGATAGATAGATAGATAGATAGATAGATAGATAGAT